>NC_057813.1:412040656-412193634 GCF_018294505.1 Triticum aestivum | reverse complement strand
ACACTGTTAACTTGGCAGAGCGATATTTGTAGCATCTTTCATATGGTGTCTACCTTCCATTGCATTGCTTCTAATTTGGTGAAATGTCTTTGTCGGGGAAGCTGATCCACGAACACCTATGGGACCGGCGGACCGAGCCCCTTTCGGTTCAGCGGGGGCGGGGGGGGGGGGGCGGAGATCGCACGAAGAGCGGATCGAGGCGAGGCACACGAGCAGTTTACCCAGCTTCGGAGCTCTCTGGAGAGATAACACTCCTACTGCTACATGCCTGGTTGTATTCAGTTCTTGCTCGGGAGCGCTGAGTGCTACAATGCCCTCTAGCTGCTATCCAGACCGAGCGCGTGTGTGTTTCTGGCTTTCGAATGAGTCGAACCTCCTCTACGTTGCGCATGGGCCTCCTTTTATATGCTCAAGGGTTCACCGACAGGTGCCAACGTAGACAAAGGTAAAAATGGAAAAGGAGTTGCAGTTGGTACAACTACCTATACAGTGTATCCTACCTAACCCTGACGGCAGGGGACAAAGGTATTAAATGCCCGTCTGTGTCACCCAAACAGTGTAGAAAAGGACCATCAGGGGCACCACCGTTCGCCACGATGGTGATCTTGTCAGCGCCGCTTGCCACCCCGCACCGCTGGCTGCACAGCCTCTCGCCACGCGCGCCTGGAAAGGCCCCAGGGCGACATGTTGGTGGATGTGCTGGAGCGCGGGTACAGGGCAGTAGCTTGTCGCGGCAAGCGCCTTGCCGCAGTCGTCGTCTTGTCACGCCCGGAAGCTTGTCGCTCACCGGACCTTGCCGGGATGCGTGGCGTGTCGCGGCATGTTCTTTGAGATGCCTTTGGTTGGCCTTCCCAGCAAGCTCCTCTTGCCGGGGCCTTGTCTCCTTGGCTTGAATACTTTGTTCTTGAATGGCTCCAAAGGAACCACGGAGGACCTTGGCGGTCGCCCGGCAAGCCTTGCCGCGGGGTGCTGCGACTGCCCGTGCACAAGTTCGGGGTACTAGGGTACCCCTATTCTAGTACACCGACAGGAGCCCCCGGGCCTGGGCCACACGCGGTGCCGAGCGCTATTGGGCCAGGCCCAAAACAGGGCACGGGTACGCGCGGCCTGGGTTACGCCGAATCTTACTCCGTATCCACCGCGCCCTCCCCAATGGCACGCGTCGAATGCAGCATCGTGGGAGGGATCGTGGGTGGTTTCTTTATTCGGAAGGACGAAACGTCCGCCCCTCCCTCTTTATAAGCAGGGGAAACAGGGGCAGTCGCCAATCTCGCCGGTTGTTACCTCATTTTCACAAATCTCCGCCGCTCCCTCCTTCTTCCCGAAGCTGTAAGAGAGCAGCGCTCCGCCCCCCGTCGCCACCAGCGCCACCGACGCCGCCGATCTCCCCCGCCACCTCCGCCATGGCTCCGAAGGCCGACAAGGGGAAGGGCGTGAAGTCAGCCGAGGCGCAGCGGCTCGCGGCGCTGCAAAAGGAGCGGGCCATCTTCCCCCCTCAGCTCGACACGAAGGAGGTGAGGGAGTACTACTACCTCTTCTAGTCGACGGAGACGCGAGCGCATCCGCGCACGAGGGTACTCTCAGCCGCCGCTTCGAGACTGGCTCCGAATGGGTACCCATTCTTCACGCTGTTCTTCTATTGCGGGCTCTTCCCGCCCTTCTCTGAATTCTTTTGCGACATCATGAACGCCTACGGGTTTCGCCTCCTTGATTTCACCCCCAACGCCGTTCTGACCATGGCAGTTTTCGCACACCTCTGCGAAAACTTTGTCGGAGTCCACCCAAACGTAGCCCTTTTCCGCCACTTCTTCATGCTCCGAGTCGAGAGAGGAGAGCCCCTTGCCGGAGGAATCACCTGGATCTCGAGAGTCGGCAAGAAGGAAGCCTATCTGGAAGGAGAGCTCCGTAGCAAGTGGGAGGAGTGGAGGGCAGATTGGTGCTGGATCATCGAGGAGAACCCGCAGCCATTCACCGCCCGGCACCAAACCCCAATAGTACGCGGCAACGATTGGAGCAACATGGCCTCGGAAGATGATAGGCTAAAGATTGCCGTCACCCGGATCTTACGCCTCAGGCTTGCCGGGCTCACCGTAGGCGCCGTTGGTGCAGATTTCCTCCACAGCCGCATCGCCCCCCTTCAGGAGAGGGGAAGACCCTCTTGGGAGTTCCAGAACTCGGCGGATATCATGAGGCTGCGCCCGGGCCTCAATTTCAACTTCACCGTCTTGGAATTGGACGCGATGCTTCTGGAGCTGTTCAAGCACGACCCTTAGCATCCATTTATGTTGCCGCGGAATGTTGTTCCATTGTGCAACAATTCTTCGCTTGATCGCATCCGTGCAATGATGCCGCTGTGCCACTCGCATGGGATCGTCCCAACCTGGCAAGAGCCCGCAGATGACATCGTGCAGGAGTTCTTCGATAGCCTGGTTGAAGTGCCGGTCCGCCCCGACGAGCAGAAGAGCCTCACCCGCGACACCACCGATGCGGAGATGCAGCGCATCGCCACCAGGCTGGAAGAGGCGGCGGCAGCGGCTGCCGCGGGTGAGTTCGGGTTGACTGTGGAGGAGGCGAAGGCAGCAGAGGCGGCAAGCCTTGCCGAGCGAGAGAATCTTGTCGGCGAGGAAGAGCTTGTCGGGCCTGAATCCGAGTCGAGCGAGCCCGCCGAGGGCACGAACAACCCGTTGCAGATCGGCTCCTCCTCCTCCCCACCTTCAGCCAGCTCGCCGCAAGCGGAGCCCCCAGCTCCGGCAAGAAGGCGTCTCCGTAAGGCCTGGGACGTAGCGGGGCGGCAGACGGGTCAACAGCCGCCGCAGCGCGCAACACGCTCTACCACGGCAAGCATTGTTGCCGCGGGAGCGCCTCATGCTGTTGCGGCAGCTGGAGCGGGGTCTTCTCGGTCCACCGCGCCTGCTCCTGCCAAGCGGGCAAGGGAGCCTACCCCTCCGCCTCGCCGCACCGGAGGCGAGCCGGACTTTGATCTCTCCGCGCTCAGCTCCGACGACGAAGAAGAAGAGTAAGATCTTTCGCTGTACTTGTAATTCTTCAATTCTTGATGTGTGTCTTGTATCTGATTTGCTCTACTCCGAACTCATTCCCTTTTCAGGACTCTGGCCCAGAAAGCGGCGAAGAGAGCCAAGGTCCCGGTGATTGTCATCGAGGATGAACCCACCGCGGCAACAGGGGATGCGCCTGAGACCCCCTTGCCGGACCCGACAACTATTCACCGAAGCAGCCCCCAGCACAGCCCCCAGCATAAGTGTATAGCTTACTTCCTGCTTTCAGGTGCGCATGGTGGCTCCCTCTTTGCTGATATCTGATTGTTGGTTTGTGTAGGAGCAGAGCAGCCTCACCAGGAGGGCCCGGAAGCCGCTCCCGAAATGCCATCTGCTTCAACTACGCCGCCAAGGGAGGATTCTCCGGCAAGGGAGCGTTCTCTGGCAAGGGGGAATTCTCCGGCAAGGGACAGTTCTCCGGCAAGGGACAGCACTGTCGACCCCCCGGTAGTGGAGAGTGCGGCTGCAGATCCCAGCACAGGTAACCCCCTTACTTGAAAACTTCCCTTGGGTTCTTCTTCTTATGATTTTCTTTTTGAACATTTGCTTGAATTTTCTCCCCTCTTCGGTCGTCAGATCCACCTGCCTCGGATCTAATGGAAACCGAGGCCGCCGGCGAGGAGAATGCGTGCGGTAACAACGATGATGCGGCTGCCACCGAAGAAGAGGCCGGCGCTGATGATCCCGCCGGCGAAGAGGCCGACAAGGCTGCCGCCGCAGAAGCTGGTGAGGAATCCGGCGATCGCACTGACGGCCCCGAGGCCGCAGGAGCGCCAAGCGCTGCACCGACCGCCGATCCCTCTGCCGCTGCTGCAGTGCCAGGCTCCGAAGAGCCCCGGCCTGGCGCCTACTTGAAGGCCGGCGATGGCGTCTTCATCAAGCTCCCCTGGGCGTCGAGCTCCAGGGCGCCGGTCGAAGGAGAAACTTTTGACGAAGAGGTGCTTGCCTCCGCTGGGCTGGCATTGGTCGACGCGCCAAGCAGTAGCAGCGACGAGCCTGAGGAGGAGCGGTTGCTGCGGAAGCTGTTGTCGCTCTATCGCGCCCGACAAGCCAAGCTGGCATCCCGAGAGGCACTCGTCGCGAAGGCGAGAGTGGATATCGAGAAGCGCGTGGAGGAGCTCCGGGGTCTCAGGCAGGAAGCTCTCCGGTCCCTGGTGGAGGAGCGGGAGCAACTTCGCGAGGAGCGGAAAGCCTTCCTCCTCGAGAAGGCTGAAGTTGAAGAGAAGCAAAGGCTTGTCGCTGAAAACCTATTTGCGCAGGAAGGAGAGTTGGCGCAGCGCAAGGTTAACCTTGACAGCCACGAGGAGGAGCTTGTCGCGCGCGAGCAGGCAATTGGCGGGGCTCTCAAGGAGGCAAGGGATGCTGCCGCAGCTGCCGAGGCCGCCAAGAAGGAGTTGGAGATGAAGGTAGCGCAGCTGGAGGCCGATCTCAAGGCGAGCGGCGAGGACCTTGCTGTGCTCAAGCGTGAGCACGAGAAGGATGCCGCCGCTCACGGCGAGCTGCAGGGTCTTCTCGCTGAGAGGATCAAAGAGCTCAGCGCTGCCAAGGACTCCAATGCAGATCTTGAACTGAAGTTGGCCACCTTGACTCAGACGCTGGATGGCGCCAGGGAGCAGGAGGTGGCCTTGAAGGAGAAGATCAAGGCCGACGAGGCGCTGCTGACGGATGCTGCTGCCGCCCACGATGCTTTCCGGCAGACTGTGGAGCACTGGACCGAGGGTCTTGTGGATGCTGCCGCAGCCATCGACGGGGAGTTAGCGCAGCTGGGGATGGAGGATTTTGGGTATCCTTCCGACGAGCATCTCCAACCCAGCGCCAAGCTCGGCCTGTTCTTCAAAGGCGTGGCGACGGCTCTCCAGCGACTTCGGGAGAAGATCCCAAAGCAGCTGGCCGACGAGTCGCGCAGGATCTGCGCGGGGGCTCTCCAGAAGGTGCTGATGAAGGTGGCCTTCCGCAACCCAGGCCTCAACCTTTCCAACGTCCTCAAGTCCTTGCCGCTGGATGCTGATCTGGAGGCGCTCAAGGCCCTTGTCGCACCCATTGTGGACAAGGTGAGCGGAATAAAGAGGGTTGAGGGCGATCGCGTAGATTAGGCCGCCCATCTTTTCTTTTTCTTGTCGCTGCCAGTCATGTCATGAGAACAATCTGTTAGCGCTGCGACAAGCTATCTTGTAATATAACTCTATTTTGGGTAGAGATGGCTATGTTATTTCCTTTACTTGATCCCTTCCTTTGTATGTTTTGCCCTACGCTTTTAGGGAACTTGTCGGCGCAGGCACCTTAGCCGCGAGCGCTGAGTGCGGAACGTCAGCAGCCTGCTGGTGGTGCCGCCACCGACAAGAAACCTTGTCGCAACTAGTCGCAGCTCACTTAAGTTGTTGAGCAGACTCGAAACAAAGTAAGGGCGCAACTAGCTACGAGTTGGTTCCTCCGCGCACAGGTTTTCCATACAAAGCACGGTCGTTCGAGGAAGATAACTTCAAAAATTTAAAAACTGATTGCTCAAACTTTGGCAACTTAGCTTTTCTGTCGCTTGCTTTCCGGTAAGGCGAAACTTCCTCGAGCGACGCTTAGTCCACACCATTATCTTCTCCTTTCCCCCCGGCAAACTTGTGTGCGAGGGAACCTTCCTTTCTTTGAGAAAGAGAAAGAAGATAAAATAAAAATATGGAGTCTTACGGCTCGTTATTGCTTACCGGGGTAGGTGCTGCCCGGCTTTGTATAAAGGATTACATGCAACATCGGCAAGACTTGTACAAAAGGTGGTTGCCGGAACGGGTTCCGGCAACCGCGCCCTATGGGTAAAACTTACGAAGATGCTCAATGTTCCAGGAGTTGCTCACCAGAATGCCATCTTCGGTCTCAAGGCGGACAGCGCAAGGCCTAGTGACTCATTTCACCCGGTAAGGGCCTTCCCACTTCGGCGTCAACTTGTTGGAATTCTTGGCGGACTGAACGCGCCGAAGAACAAGGTTGCCTTCCTCGAAACTTCTGGCATTAACTTTGCGGCTATGGTAGCATCGCAAAGCTTGCTGGTATCAAGCAGCTCGTACAGCAGGCTGAAGACGGCCTTCCTCGAGGAGCAGCGCATCATCTTGTCGCAGCCGCTCTTGCTCGAGCTCATCATAAGCGAGCACTCGAGGCGACCCGTATACGAGTTCCGTGGGGAGAACTGCCTCTGCTCCATAGACTAGAGCGAAAGGTGTCTGGCCAGTAGCTCGATTTGGCGTCGTTCTGATCGACCAAAGAACCACCGGCAGCTCCTCGATCCAGTTCTTTCCGCACCTGTGCATCCTGTCGAAAGTCCTGGTCTTGAGCCCATGCAGCACTTCAGCATTTGCCCTCTCTGCTTGACCGTTGCTTCTCGGATGAGCAACAGAAGCGAAGCAGACCTTGGCGCCAAGATCTTGGACGTACTGCATGAAGGTGCGGCTCGTGAATTGTGTGCCGTTGTCGGTGATGATCCTGTTAGGAATCCCGAAACGGCAAACAATCGACCTGAAGAACTTGACTGCTCACTGTGCTGTCACCTTCCTCACTGCTTCCACTTCCGGCCACTTTGTGAACTTGTCGATTGCAACGTACAAGTACTCAAAGCCCCCGACAGCTCGGGGAAAGGGGCCGAGGATGTCGAGCCCCCAGACCGAAAATGGCCAGGATAAAGGGATCGTCTGGAGAGCTTGAGTTGGCTGGTTTATCTATTTGGAATGGAACTGGCACGCTTCACACTTGGTTACCTGTGCAGTTGCATCTTGGAGGGCTGTCGGCCAAAAGAAACCTTGCCGGAACGCTTTGCCGGCAAGTGCTCTTGCGCCAATGTGGTGGCCACATATGCCTCCATGTATCTCTGCCAATAGCTTTTGTCCGTCTTCCCGGTGATACACTTCAATTTCACACCATTGAGTCTTCTTCTGTACAGTATGTTGTCGACAAACTGGTACATACTTGACTGCCGGGCTACTCTTTCCGCTTCTTCTTGCTCTTCGAGAAGTTCTCCTGTCTGAAGGAAATGGACAATCTGCTGCGCCCATGCTGGAGCTTGCGGCTCGACAACAAGGACTAAAGGCATATCTGCTGCTGCAGGAACATCCGCTTCTACAGCGAGAACCTGCGGTTCAGCCGGAGCTTGACATTCCCCGGCAAGCTTGCTGGAGCAAAGCTTGTCGGGAGCGTCTGCTTCAACGGAGCAAACCCTAGGGCTTGTCGGAGCAGATTGCTCCTCAGCATCTTTGGTGTTGATCTTGAGGACCTTCTTGGCGGCGGCTTCGGGGAGCTCTGTCGGAAAGTAGTCACCAGAAATCAACTTCCTCTTCTTGCTTTGTCCAGTTGATGGTGTTACGGACGGTTGAGTCAGCTTGAGCACGAAGATTCCTGGTTCCACAGGTAACTTAAGTGCGGCGCACTTTGACAGGCCGTCAGCAATGTCATTTTGAGTTCTTGGAACATGCTCCATTTGTAGGCCGTCAAAGTGCTCTTCTAGCTTTCTCACTTCATCGATGTAAGCTTCCATCAATAGACTCTGATAATTCTTGTTCACTTGGCGGACGGCAAGCTGTGAGTCACCCCTGACAATGAGCTTCTTGATCCCAAGGTCCGCTGCGATCCTGAGACCGGCAAGCAAACCTTCATACTCTGCAGTATTGTTTGTTGCTTGCTCCTTGGGAAAGTGCATCTGGACTACGTACTTGAGGTGCTCTCCGGTGGGTGCGACAAGTAGTATGCCCGCACCGGCGCCTTGCAGCGAGAAGGCACCATCAAAGTACATTAGCCACTCTTTGCTTGCTTCCTTGATGGGGATGCTCGTTTCTGGAATTTCTTCATCTGGTGTTGGTGTCCACTCTGCTATGAACTCTACCAATGCTCTGCTTTGGATAGTTGAAGTGCTCTCAAACTTGAGGCCAAAGCTTGACAGTTCAAGTGCCCACTCGACAATCCTGCCTGTTGCTTCTGGATTTTGCAGTATCCTCTTCAGCGGAAAACGAGTGACCACTGTGATCTCGCGTGCTTGGAAGTAATGGCGCAGCTTTCTCGAGGCCATGAGAAGGCCGAAAAGCAATTTCTGCACACCAGAGTACCTTGACCTAGCCCCCTGCAGAAGGGAACTAACAAAGTAAACTTGGTGCTGCACCATTCTCTTCTGCATCTCCCCATACGCCTGCGCGGATCCATCCTTGTCGGGGCCAGAGCTTGCCGGTGAAGTCCCCTGCCTGTCGCTGGATGCACCTGCCGTGGTTGCCGGCTCATCATCCGCCTCCCTCTCCGCTACTAATGCAGCACTAACCACTTGATTGGTTGCCGCTATATATAGCAGCAACCTCTCTTGTGGCTTAGGTACGACAAGTGTCAGAGGGGAGGACAGGTATCTCTTTAAGTCCTGCAGCGCAGCCTCCGCTTCCGGAGTCCATTTCATTGGACCTGCCTTTTTCAATATTTTGAAAAATGGCAGGGCGCGCTCAGCAGACCTAGAGATAAACCTGCTGAGAGCAGCCACACAACCGGCAAGTCTTCGTACATCCTTGACGCGCTTTGGTGCTTCAATCTGCTCAATGGCCTTGATCTTGTCGGGATTGGCTTCAATTCCCTGCTGAGACACGAAGAACCCGAGAAGCTTGCCGGAAGGGACTCCAAACACACACTTCTCGGGGTTAAGCTTGAGGTTGATCTTGCGCAGATTTGCGAAGGTTTCGTCTAAATCTTGGATCAAGCTTGCCTTGTCCTTGCTCTGGACCACTATGTCATCCATGTAGGCCTCTACATTTCTGTGCATCTATGGCTCAAAAGCGTCATGGACTACCCTTGCAAATGTTGAACCAGCATTCTTCAAACCGAAAGGCATCCGTACAAGCAGTATGTGCCACATGGGGTAATGAATGCGGTCTTCTCCTCATCCTCTTCTGCCATGAAGATCTGATGATATTCTGAGTACGCATCAAGAAATGAAAGCAAGTCACATCCGGCCGTGGAGTCAACAATCTGATCAATGCGCGGCAAGGGAAAGGGGTCTTTCGGACAAGCTTTATTAACATCGGTAAAGTCGATACAAAGTCTCCATTTCCCATTTGCCTTGCGCACGACTATAGGATTGGCCAACCACGTAGGATGGAGCACTCCTCTGATAAGGCCTGCTGGTTCCAACTTCTTGATTTCTTCAGCGATGAATTCTTGGCGCTCCACTGCCTGTTTCCTGACTTTCTGCTTGACGGGCCGCGCATGAGGACATACAGCTAGATGGTGCTCGATTACTTTCCTGGGAACACCGGGGATGTCAGTCGGTTGACATGCAAACACGTCGACATTCGCCCGCAGGAAAGCAACGAGCGCGCTTTCCTATTTAGGGTCGAGAGTGGCACTGATGGTGAAGGTACCACCAGTGCCATCCTCCTTGGCGTACACCTTCTTGGTCTCTGGTGGAGCTACTACTATCTTCTTACACTTGCCGGTGGAGCTCGATGGTGCGTCCTCGACGGTAGCGCAGCACTCCGAAGAGGTGCGCTTGCCGGAGTGGGCATCAGAACTCTTGCCGGACTTGGTCTTCTTCTTCCCCCCGGGAGCTTCAATGGCAAGTGATCTGAGATCTGTTGTGTCTGCTGCTTCCCGGTAGATCTTGTCGGTGCAGATAAGAGCATCCTTCTTGTCGCCAGGGACAGAGATGACACTTATCGGGCCTGGCATCTTCAGTATGTTGTACGCATAGTGAGAGGCTGCCATGAACTTGGCAAGTGCTGGACGGCCGAGTATCCCATTGTAAGGCAATGGAAAATCAGCAACGTCAAAAGTGACCCTCTCAGTCCTGAAGTTTAACTCGCTGCCAAATGTCACTGGCAACGTGATCTTTCCCTTCGGTTTGCTCCTTCCCAGATTGATTCCTTGGAATGTGCCGGTCTCTTCGAGCTCGCTGTCAGGGAACTGGAGTTTCTGGAGCACCGCGGAGGAGATCAGGTTCAAGCCGGCTCCGCCGTCAACTAGCATCTTGGTGACCTTGAGGTTGCGGATAGTTGGTGAAACCAACATTGGCAAGCACCCGACCGCAGTTATGCGATCAGGGTGGTCCTCAATATCAAAGATGATAGGCGTGCTGGACCACTTCAGAGGCTTGCGTGACTCGATGGGTGGTTCAGCTGCATTGACTTCCCGCACCCACTGTTTGAGTTGGCGGTGTGAAGTATGCAGAGAAGCACCGCCATCTATGCATAGGACCTCTATGGCTTTCTGGAACTCCTGCTCGTCGGTCTCGTCATCGTCCATATCTTCATCGTCGTCGTCATCTTCATCCTTGTCGCGGCCACGGGGAGGTCTATCTCCTTGCCGCTGCTTGGCCTTGCCGCGGCGTCCTCCTCGGCCGGGGCGTTTCTTGCCGGCTCCTCCAGCACCTTCCTGGCCTTTCTCCTTGTCGCGCCGCTCGTATTCAGCTTTCTGCTGCTCGACAAGCTGCTCGACCTTCTTGCAGCTCTGGAGGTCATGGCCCTTGGTGCGATGGATCTTGCAGTACTGCCTGTTGGCGCCGTCCTGCTTGTCAGCACTGCCACAACCTGGTGGTTGGTGCCTGCGGCAATCTCCTTGCCGGAGCTACCAGCATTAGCTTTCTTGCCTGATTGCTCAACGACTAGCACCTCTTTGCCTTTCTTCTTCCTGTTGTTCCGCTGCCGGTTTTTCCTTGCCGGGGCAGCATCCTCACCATCAGATCCTCCTGCTCCTGTACCCTCTCCGGGGAGTTTCTTCCCTTCCTCAGCACGCGCACACTTGTCAGCCAGGGCATATAGCTCACTGACGTCTCTGATCTTGCACATCGCCATCTCCTCCCGCATCCTGCGGTTTCGCACGTTCTGATGGAACACGCTGATTACCGCGGTAGGGTGGACATCTGGGATGTTGTGCTGTACGCGGCTGAATCTTTGAATGTACTTGAGCAGGGGCTCTCCTTCCTTCTGGGCGAGCAGATGAAGGTTGCTTTCTTGGCCATGAGGCTTGTGGCCACCTGTAAAGGCGCCGACAAACTGATGACACAAGTCAGCCTAAGAGGATATGGAGTTGTCCGGCAAGTGCATGAGCCAGGATCTGACATTGGGCTTGAGCACCAGCGGGAAGTAGTTGGCAAGGATCTTGTCGTCACGCCCCACAGCAGCTTGCACCGCGATGGTGTAGATGCTGAGGAACTCCGACGGATGCGACTTGCCGTCGTACTTCTCTGGTACGTCTGGCTTGAAATTCTTCGTGCTGGGCCACTGGACTTGCCGCAGCTCACGAGTGAACGCAGGGCAACCTACCGCGTACGGCAAGTCGCCTGGTTCCCCTGGCGCATGCATGTCAACAAAGGGCCCAGTGCGCTGGTCGGATTGACGTCGCGCTTCTCTTCGGCGCTCGATATGAGTACGAGCGTCTTCTTGCTGTCGTTCGTGAAGAACTTGGCACTGATCGCGACGAGCTCGTGGATCTGATGACGCAGTGGAGCCACTGTCGAGATGGATCCGGCGAGTCGGCGATCTTGGCCTTCGGGATGGAGAGTGCACGGTGGTTGCACCCCCACCGGTTTTGTCGCCATCGGCTCGCGCCTAGCAGTCCTGCCGCGGCAGCGATGTACTCTGCTGCTGTGGAGTGTCACCATTGGCGAAGCCAATGAGACTCTGAATGGTGGCCCTCCACTCGTCGATCTTGTCCGCCGTTGGAGGGTAATCTAGGAGCAGTTGAGCTCGCGCCAAAGCTTCTGCTCGAGTGGTGGGCGGCAGTGGCGTACGGTGCGAGGAGCGGGATATGCTCGGACTTCTAACTATGTTAGAAGGAGCAGTATCCCGTCCAGGCGACCGTATCTCGCTCGTGCTGGCTTGAGCACCCCGAGACCCACCAGCTCGATCTTGGTCCAACAAACGTATGGTACTGCGCATACCATGACGTTGTCGGTCCTGCGCCTCCTGAGATGGGCGCGGTTCATGTATGTACGCCGAGGTCTGCGCAGCCTTGTCCTTGGACATGGCAGCACCGTGGGCTCCCTCGTCGACGCCCGTCCTTCCGCCGGCGTCTACCCCGCCACCTGTTTGCTCCGGTGGTGGTGGGATCGACGTGGATGGAACAATTGCCCCCGAAGCCTTCTTCTTCGGCGGCATGTCGATGAAGAAAATGAAGATCTAGCTCGTGTGAACGCCGGATCAGGTTCACACAATCTCGACGCCCCCTACCTAGCGCGCCAAAGATGTCGGGGAAGCTGATCCACGAACACCTATGGGACCGGCGGACCGAGCCCCTTTCAGTTCGGTGGGGGGCGGAGATCGCACGAAGAGCGGATCGAGGCGAGGAACACGAGCAGTTTACCCAGCTTCGGAGCTCTCCGGAGAGATAACACTCCTACTGCTGCATGCCTGATTGTATTCAGTTCTTGCTCGGGAGCGCTGAGTGCTACAATGCCCTCTAGCTGCTATCCATACCGAGCGCGTGTGTGTTTCTGGCTTTCGAATGAGTCGAACCTCCTCTATGTTGCGCATGGGCCTCCTTTTATATGCTCAAGGGGTCACCGACAGGTGGCAACGTAGACAAAGGTTAAAATGGAAAAGGAGTTGCGGTTGGTACAACTACCTGTACAGTGTATCCTACCTAACCCTGACGGCAGGGGACAAAGGCATTAAATGCCCATCTGTGTCGCCCAAATAGTGTAGAAAAGGACCGTCAGGGGCGCCACCGTTCGCCACGATGGTGATCTTGTCAGCGCCGCTTGCCACCCCGCACCGCTGGCTTCACAGCCTCTCGCCACGCGCGCCTGGAAAGGCCCCAGGGCGACACGTTGGTGGATGTGCTGGAGCACGGGTACAGGGCAGTAGCTTGTCGCGGCAAGCGCCTTGCCGCGGTCGTCGTCTTGTCGCGCCCGGAAGCTTGTCGCTCACCGGACCTTGCCGGGACGCGTGGCGCGTCGCGGCAAGTTCTTTGAGATGCCTTTGGTTGGCCTTCCCGGCAAGCTCCTCTTGCCGGGGCCTTGTCTCCTTGGCTTGAATACTTTGTTCTTGAATGGCTCCAAAGGAACCACGGAGGACCTAGGCGGTCGCCCGGCAAGCCTTGCCGCGGGGTGCTGCGACTGCCCGTGCACAAGTTCGGGGTACTAGGGTACCCCTATTCTAATACACCGACAGTCTTCTTCTTAGTTTACACATCATAGTTCAGGTTATCTCTTCCGTCCTATTTTTCATACATATTACATCCTCCTATCATGTGGTTGTCTAAGATCAAAGTTTTATTCGTCCGCATCACGCATCAATTTGTTCTGAAGAACTAAATTTTATTCGTTTTTCTTGTCGGCTTGACTTAACATGGCACAGAGAAAGAGGAAGAAACAGAGAATGGCAGGGAATGAGAAGCGGATGAATCCTGTAGATTCTGCTGGTACTGATGGTGCAATAGAAGGTGAAAGTCCAGCGGAAAATTCTACAAACACGACATCCCATGCTACATGAACTGCAAAAAAAGCCAAACAGAAACAAATAGCTGCCACCAAACAAGCAGAGACACCCCTAGTTCTTGCAACAACTACCACAGTAATGCTAGCTGCACGACATACTCGTGCGTCAACTGAGCTAGCAGCGCGTTCCCAAGCTCCCTTGCCACCTGACACTACTTCCCAAGCACTCTTGACACAAGATGAGTTGGCAATATCAGATGAACCTTGTGAGCTTCAACATCGAGAAGGTAGTTGCTGGAGTCAGGTTACAGTTGCATGCTTCTTTATATGTAGTCTCACAGTTTGATGTACACTAACACTTCCTATGTTTGTTGTTGGATTAGCACCTAGGCGCAAGAGGAAACAAACATCAGGGATAATGCTCGATAGGTTAACTAAATCTAGAGGAGGAAGAATGGAGATTCGTTTTGAGGGAGGTTTAAAAAGGCCATGTGATGCTACATAGTCAGCCAAGTTAGTATCAGAGGCAGCGGTTGCCGTTATGTGTCATGTACATATCCTCCCAACATGGATTCAGTATAGGAATGACAAAGATGAAACCCAGTTCAACACCTTCCTCGACTATTTATATGTAAGTATGGTTATGTATGGAAACTAGCAATATCGTCTTGCTCTGTCCCATACTTTCTAGGTTGCTGATAATGAGACTCCCATAATTTTTAACAGATGAGGTTCAAGTTGGATAGCCAAGATGATGCAACCAGACAAGCTTGCACCCATGTTTTCAAGTCAGCTCTGCGATAGTATCAGTATAACTTGAGGAAAACTCACTTTGAAGGCAAGGCTAACAGTGAACTTTCCCAAACAACTCCAGTGGAAAATATATCGGATGAAGATTGGAGGGGCCTTGTTAAACACTGGTCTGATCCGAAGTATCAGGTACATTATATATATGTGATCAAATCACATGTTGAAGTCCTATTGACGCATGTGCCACACAAATCTATCTTCTTGTAGGTGAACTGTTTAAAGAACAAGGCCAACCGTACGAAAGTGAAATTCCAACAGATGACAGGATCTCGTAGCTATATTGCACACTGCGAGGCTCTTGTAATTAGCTGTTGTTTCACTCTTTTTGTTGTACCATATTATCATATCTATATTGACTTGTTCGAAATGCAGAGGAAAGCCTGCAAGGACCAAAAAGTACTTGAACCAAATGCTGTGGAAATCTTCAAGGACTGTCACACCAGCAAGAAGAAGGGCATGACTACACCAGTCAAAGCCGCTATTGTAAGTCCTTAATCCTCATGCCTTTTAACTACTACTTACTCTGACTTGTGCCTTGAACTGCATGGTTTGCAGCCAATGTCTATTACTCTTTTCAATTTTATACACAATTGTGTTAGCATATCATTGCACCTTACAAGGTTTAAAAGGGAGGAGTGATGTTCCTTTGATCTTGACCCGTATTCTAGTTCCGTGCTGGACTTGCCCATAGAACGTTACAATTGCCTGTTTGTCTGTTCTCAGTTGTTTTGTGATATGAATGATGTCATACTATGCTTACCGTATTATAAACTTCGTCTCGTTATCCTTAGCCCTCAATACAATGTGAAGAAATAGACAATACATTAGCGATGGTACATGGTCATATGTTTGGAACCTTGTTTTATTATGTACTTTGCAATAAAATACAACTAATATTTTACATGGGTTCACCAGAATAAGTTCTGTATATAGACCAAAGCTATTTTGTTTGGTTTTGCTGCCTCCTTAATATCTTCTTTTCTGGTACTACTAATGTAAAACCTCAACTTTTCAGCGAGCTATGGAAAAAATGGTGGAACCGCCACCTTTTGAAGGTGGCGAGGCAACTATAACCGCAATGTCAGCTCTTGCTGAAGTGGGTCAGTACCTGTCCACTAACAGTGCCAAAAGCACGTTCCTGCGTAATACTCGGTTGGTTGTTAAGGCAATATCGTCCAAACTGCCTCATGATCAAGATATGCAAGCTCAAAGCAATGTTGTATCCGCTCTAGACACAAGTCAATTCCCTAACAGAGGCCCTTTGTGAAACAAGGAGAAACATTGCTCAATGTCGTCAAGATATACATGGTTTTGAAACCAGACTATCAGACATTTGCTATGTTGTTCAGGAGCCTAGGGGAAATGAAGGCGAGGGTTATGGTGTTCCATCGGACAATACATCATGAAAACGTAACAGTCAGGTCAAATGAACCGAGCTTCTGAACTTCTGGTGGTGCATTTATCTGCTAGACTGTAAAGTTTTATGCCAACCTTCCTTTTGTTATATAGTTGTAATTTGTTTTGGTGTGATACAAAATCTATTCTTAACGTGCAGCCACCGGCTGAAGAAAACAACAAGCCATTTTTGTATAGTGTAGGGTGTTCCCTATATTTGCACCGGTGGCGATCTATGATGCCGAGTGGATGTAATTTGTGCAATCGCCTTAATAGCCTAGCTTTAGTTTGGGCCTTATTTATTTCCTAGTCTTCTTTTTCCCTGGTTTGCTAGTGGCCGCAACTACCCATGGGCCATATACGGGCCGTAGGATCCATGGGTCTCCTACGGGCCGTAGATAAATGGGCTTGTAATCGGTGGGCCTCGGGCCGTCGATAAATGGGCCTAGGGCCGTCAGATAAATGGGTCTACATGGGCCGTAATCGGGCATAATTGGTATCGGCCCAGCACGGTAACGGGCCGTCAACAGGCCGTAGGACTGCAAAAGCTTAATTCTGTCACAGGCATAACGGGTCGTTAATGGGCCAGAATATAGGACGGGCTGGCCGGAAACGGGCCGACTCTTGCCATGGGCCGAATTTGGCCCATTAGGGTAACAGGCCAGTAACGGGCCGACTCTTGCCATGGGCCGAATTTGGCCCATTCGGGGAACATGCCAGCAACGGGCCGACTCTTGCCATGGGCCGAATTTGGCCCATTAGGGGAGCAGGCCAGTAACGGGCTAGAAGTAATCGAGGGCCGAAAAGGAGCCCAAGAACGTATGTGCCGTCAATAGGCCGAAAGCTAACACGGGATGGAAACGGCCCATGTAAATCACGGGCCATTAACGGGTCCAAAGAAAATTACTGTTCATAATGGGCTAGAGTCACCGTGGGCCTGTAAAGGGCCGAAAGATACGAAGGCCTCATATGGACCGAAAGACGTCATGGGCCATACATGGGCCGAAAGTGAAATGGGCTGGTGTTATATTCGACGGGCCACATGATGTTGTTGGGCCGATTTCCTTTAGTGCCTAACGGGCCGTAAAATGGGCTATTTGCAAAGAGACTGTTAACAGGCTTTTCATCGGCCAGCCCGTTAACTTTTGACCAAGTCAAACGGGCCGGCTTTGTAAGCTAAATGGGCCAGTGGTGGGCCATGGCACGTGTCGACATATCATAGGCGCCTATCTGACCCACTGATGAGCTGGCACATGTTTCGTCTGGCCAATAAGAATTTTACACGTGGAAATTTCCCATTGGTCGGGGCTGTTAACGTGTTATCGGATCCAAAACCCGACCCGATAGCTTAACGGCGTTCCGTTACGGTGGATGCCACGTGTCGGTCACCCTTGACGAAAGCACTTCTGTGACACGCGATTTATTGTCATGGAAGTGGACACTTCCGTGATGATAATTTTGGTAATGTCATGGAACACTTCTACGACAACACAGGTATGACTATCTTGATTCTGTCATGAATTTGTCATGGATGTACATGCATGACAAAAAACACGACCTACTGTGACAAACACGTATCATCACGGAAGTGTATTTTTTTGTATTGAGCATTAAAACTTTCTTGCCTAGCCATAAAGTCATCAAATTCATCTAAGCATGGGCTGTGAAATTTAGTAGACGAGATTTCAACTTTATCATATCTATAGAGCGAATTTACCTTCACAACCTGTGTCGGGTTATCAAGACAATGTATTTCTTCAACAGGCGGTATATTAAGACCATGTATTTCGTCAATAGGAGGCAAATTCTTAACATCTTCAGCTTTAATACCTTTTTCTTTCATTGATTTCTTTGCCTCTTGCATATCTTCAGGACTGAGAAATAGAACGCCCCTCTTCTTCGGAGTTGGTTTAGGAATAGGCTCAGGAGTTGGCTCGGTTGGCACAGGAAGAGTCCAATTATTTTCATTAGTCAACATATTATTCAATAGTAATTCAGCTTGGTCGACTATTCTTTCCCTGAAAACACAACCAGCACAACTATCCAAGTAGTCCTTGGAAGCATCGGTTAGTCCATTATAAAAGATATCAAGTATTTGATTTTTCTTAAGAGGATGATCAGGCAAAGCATTAAGTAATCGGAGAAGCCTCCTCCAAGCTTGTGGGAGGCTCGCTTCTTCGATTTGAACAAAATTATATATTTCCCGCAAGGCAGCTTGTTTCTTATGAGCAGGGAAATATTTAGCAGAGAAGTAATAAATCATATCTTGGGGACTACGCACACAACCAGGATCAAGAGAATTAAACCAAGTTTTAGCATCACCCTTTAATGAGAACGGAAATATCTTAAGGATATAATAATAGCGAGACTTCTCATCATTAGTAAACAGGGTGGCTATATCATTCAACTTGGTAAGATGTGCCACAACAGTTTCAGATTCATTGCCATAAAAAGGATCAGATTCAACCAAAGTAATTATCTCAGGATCAACAGAGAATTCATAATCCTTATAGTAACACAGATAGGTGAAGTAGCAAAAGCGGGGTCATGTTTCATTCTAGCATTAAGATATTTCTGCTTCCATTTAGCTAATAACTTCTTAAGATCATATCTATCTTTGCAAGCAAAAATAGCCCTAGCAGCTTCCTCATCCATAACATAACCCTCAGGAACAACAGGAAATTCATAATCAGGGGGAGAACCTTCATCATCACTATCTTCGATAATATCATCATTAAGAATTTCATTCTCTCTAACCCTAGCAAGTTGTTCATCAAGAAATTCACCTAATGGCAAAGTAGTATCACACACAGAAGTAGTTTCATCATAAGTATCATGCATAGCAGAAGTGGTATCATCAATAACATGCGACATATCAGAGTTCATTGCAGTAGCAGGTTTAGGTGTCGCAAGCTTACTCAAAACAGAAGGAGAATCTAGTGCAGAGCTAGATGGAAGTTCCTTACCTCCCCTCGCAGTTGAGGAAAAAATCTTTGTTCTTTCGTCTTTCAAGTTCCTCATAGTGATCAACAGATATAAATCCCAAGTGACTCAAAGAATAGCGATATGCTTCCCGGCAACGGCGGCAAAAATTAGTCTTGATAACCCAAAAGTGTAGGGGATCACAACAGCTTTCGAGGGTAGATTATTCAACCCATATTTATTGATTCGACACAAGGGGAGCCAAAGAATATTCTTAAGTATTAGCAGTTCAGTTGTCAATTCAACCACACCTGGATAGCTTAGTATCTGTAGCAAAGTATTTAGTAGCAAAGTAGTATGATAGTAATGGTAACAGTGGCAAAAGTAACGATAGCAGTTTGTAGTAATTGTAATAGTAGCAACGAAAAGTAAATAAGCGAAACACAATATGTGAAAAGCTTGTAGGCATTGGATCAGTGATGGATAATTATATCGGATGCGATTCCTTATGTAATAGCTATAACATAGGGTGACAGAGAACTAGCTCCAGTTCATCAATGTAATGTAGGCATGTATTCCGAATATAGTCATACGTGCTTATGGAAAAGAACTTCCATGACATCTTTTGTCCTACCCTCCCATGGCAGTGGGGTCCTAATGGAAACTAAGGGATATTAAGGCCTCCATTTAATAGAGTACCGGACCAAAGCATTAACACATAGTGAATACATGAAATCCTCAAACTACGGTCATCACCGAGAAGTATCCCGATTATTGTCACTTCGGGGTTGTCGAATCGTAACACATAATAGGTGACTATAGACTTGCAAGATAGGATCAAGAACTCACATATATTCATGAAAACATAATAGGTTCAGATCTGAAATCATGGCACTTGGGCCCTAGTGTCAAGCAATAAGCATAACAAAGTCATAGCAACATCAATCTCAGAACATAGTGGATACTAGGGATCAAACCCTAACCAAACTAACTTGATTACATGGTAAATCTCATCCAACCCGTCATCGTCCAGCAAGCCTACGATGGAATTACTCACGCACGGTGGTGAGCATCATGAAATTGGTGATGGAGGATGGTTGATGATGATGACGGCGATGAATCCCCCTCTCTGGAGCCCCGAACGGACTCCAGAACAGCCCTCCTGAGAGAGATTGGGGCTTGGCGGCGGCTCCGTACCGTAAAACACGATGAAACTTTCTCTCTGATTTTTTTTCTTCGCAAAACGGAATACATAGAGTTGGAGTTGAGGTCAGTGGAGCATCAGGGGGCCCACGAGACAGGGGGGCACGCCCAGGGGGAGAGGGCGCGCCCCCACCCTCGTGGACAGGGTGTGGGCCCCCTGGCCTTGATTCTTTTGCCAGTATTTTTTATATTTTCCAAAAGTTATCTCCGTGGATTTTCAGGTCATTCTGAGAACTTTTGTTTTCTGCATAATAAACAACACCATGGCAGTTCTGCTGAAAACAGCGTCAGTCTGGGTTAGTTTCATTCCAATCATGCAAGTTAGAGTCCAAAATAAGGGCAAAAGTGTTTGTAAAAGTAGATACGTTGGAGACGTATCAGGCCACCAGGTGGGGACAATGTCACGCCCAATATGCGACCCTATCCAAAAGGAACTCGAAAGTCCCACCAAGGATAGACCCGCATATTGAAACGCTTTTGCAAGGTGGATATCATTACATCAACATTACATAATAGATGGGGATACATACAAAAGGCATACAATGCCACACGAATACAACATCACATCATACATAAGATCAACATCCGACTACGGATGAAACACAAACAGAAGCTCAAACGACATCCACCCTGCTAGCCCAGGCTACCGACCTGGAACCTATCCCCTGATCGAAGAAGAAGCAGAAGAAGAACTCCAAACAAGCAAACATCGCTCTCGCATCATGATCATCGCATAACCTGTACCTGCAACTGTTGTTGTAGTAATCTGTGAGCCACGAGGACTCAGCAATCCCATTACCATGGGTATCAAGACGAGCAAAGCTTAATGGGAAAGGAAGGGGTAAAGTGCTGAGGTTGCAGCAGTGACTAAGCATGATATGGTGGCTAACATACGCAAATGAGAGCGAGAAGAGAAACAAAGGAACGGTCGTCAACTAGTAATGATCAAGAAGTGATCCTGAGCTCCTACTTATGTCAATCATAACCCAAAAACCGTGTTCACTTCCTGGACTCCGCCGAGAAGAGACCATCACGGCTACACACGCGGTTGATGCGTTTTAATTCGGATCTGGTGTCAAGTTATCTACAACCGGACATTAACAAATTCCCTTCTGCCACATAACCGCGGACACGGCTCTCGAAAGTTTATACCCTGCAGGGGTGTCCAAACTTAGCCCATGATAAGCTCTCACGATCAACGAAGGATATTCCTTCTCCCAGGAAGACCCGATCAGTCTCGGAATCCCGGTTTACAAGACATTTCGACAATGGTAAAACAAGACTAGCAAAGCCGCCCGATGTGCCGACAAATCCCGATAGGAGCTGCACATATCTCGTTCTCAGGGCACACCGGATAGCTCAGCCTACGAGTAAAACCAGACCTCGAGTTGCCCCGAGGTGGCCCTGTAGTCTGCCCGTTTCGGACCAACACTCGAAGGAGCACTGGCCCGGGGGGGAGCTAAAATAAAGATGATCCTCGGGCTCCGGAAACCCATGGGAAAAAGGGCTAGGTGAGGCAAATGGTAAAACCAAGGTTGGGCCTTGCTGGAGGAGTTTTATTCAAAGCGAACTATCAAGGGGGTCCCATAAATCACCCGACCGCGTAAGGAACGCAAAATCCGGGAACATAACACCGGTATGACGGAAACTAGGGCGGCAAGAGTGGAACAAAACACCAGGCATAAGGCCGAGCCTTCCACCCTTTACCAAATATATAAATGCATTAATTAAATAAGAGATATTGTGATATCCCAACATAATCCTGTCCACCATGGAGCAATCTTCAACTTCACCTGCAACTAACAACGCTATAAGAGGGGCTGAGCAAAGCGGTAACATAGCCAAGCAACGGTTTGCTAGGAAGGGTGCAAAAGGTTAGAGGTTCATGGCAATTTGGGGAGGCTTGAAAAGCAAAAGATAGGTAGCGCAGCATAGCGATAGAACGAAGCAACTAGCATATCAATGATTGTAGTGAGATCCAGGGTAGCGGTCATCTTGCCTGAAATCCCGCAAGGAAGAAGAACGAGTCCATGAAGAAGACAAACGGATTTAGTCGAACGGGTCCTCTCAATCGCAACGTTACCGGAACTAAGAAGCAACACCGAAAAGAAGAAAGCAACATAGTAAACAACCATCACATAAACATGGCATGATGCACAAACAAGTATGATGCATGTCCGGTTTAAATAGCATGGCATGGCAAAGTACAACAAACAATACTACAAGTTAAGTGGAGCTCAATATGCAACGAGTTGCATATTGACAAAACACCACATTGACATATTTAGTTTAATCTCGTTTAAGCTACCAAGCAATGTTAAATGTTGCTAAACATGGCAAGAGGTGAAGCATAATTAAATGACCTACCTAGGCAAGTTTAAATGAGGCCGGAACAACAAACAACGATTCCGGAAAATCCTCATGAGCAATATTCGAATTTGGTACTGTTCTGCCCTAAACACAAATTTAATGATGTTAAAGAACAAAATGAAGTGCACCATGTTAAACTAGGCATTTTTCTACCCCATTTACATATAAAGTTTATTCAAAACCGAGCTACGGTTATTTAGTTATGAAATAAATCATTTTAACATGGCATATAGCAAATTAAATGCAAACTTCTATTCTAAACATTTCAAACATGGATGAAAGATGCAGATTATGAAAGTACATGAAAATCTGAGCATTTTACATATATAACATGTTTTATTTGGATGCATGGATATTTAGCTATAAACAATTTAAGACAAAGGCAATTCTGTAAATATGCAATGCAGTAGACAAATAGCAAAACACAAGACTGATAAAAAAACACAATCAAGCCGAATTGCAGGATTCTGCAGCGGCCCACGAGGATTTGGCCCGAGTGACAGTGGTGTGCAGAACAAAAAACATGGCAACAAAATTGGGGCGCCTGGGGCTCGATCCCAGGACCTCCGGCTGTTGCTACGCTGGGATGACCAGCCGAGCTGGCTTGGTGAAGTTGGCATACAAGCGGCAAGACATTCTAAGAGCAAACAAGGACGCGGACTCTGGACTCCAAGGACGCACAGAAGTTGCCGGCGAGGATGGGGAGTGAAACGGTGGCTGCTGCCGCAGCAGAGCAACGGCGAGCGTGCGGGGATGTGGTGTGGGTGCGCGCGTGCGGGTGTTGGCTCGGTTGGGCGAGAGTAGGAGCTGTGGTGAGGCATGGCCACAACTACGGCCATGGATGCCCGGTGATGCTTGCCAGCGACGGGAGCAAGCAGCGGTTGCAGGTGCAGCAGATCACCGGCGGGGGTGCGGAAACTGACGAGGCTGTGTGCGAGTGAGTGGCAGCTTCTTGCCGTAGTCGTGTGCGTGCGTGCGCTCGGGCACGAGCAGGAGCTCGACTCGGGGCAGAGACCTACGGTGAACAAGAAGCTGGGAAGGCCCTGCCGCCCTGGTGCATGCGCGCGAGTTGCAGACGAGGCGCTGCATGTGCTGAAGAAACAGAGGAAGCATAGCAACCTTGCCGGTGACGAAAGTGACGACGGAGGAACCATCAGGCATGCAAGCAACCGGCGACAGAGGAGGCAACCAACGAGAAAAAGGTACAGGGAAGCGCGGCTGCTCACGTAGAGGGGCTCGGAGGAGTCGAACGAGCTCGGGGACGCGACGAAATTAGCCGGTGGCGAGGAATACCCGAGGAAGAAGAAGGAGAGGTCAGCGACGAGAAGAGGCCTCCGACTTGGCGTCCGTGAAGCAGAGGAAGCAGGGGAAGCAGAGGTCGTCGGGGAGGTTGATCCGAGGCTCGTGGACGCGTGCGTGGATGAAGGAGACAACGTTGAGTGCCGCGACTCTCTCCCCGTGGCAGCAACGCAGAGGACGGAGGCGTACAAGCCGGGGACAAGCTTGAGCTCCTCCCGACCATGGCGTCGGCTATTGCATGGAGGGGTCTCACCTGGTGGCGGAAGGAGAAGGAGGAGGGGGGAAATGGAGCAACCAGGGAACCCTAGGGTTGGGGGCATGATTTATAGGGTGAAGGGAGCAGCTCCGGCCGTCAAATCAACACAAGCGTCGACGTGGACATGCTGGATGAGTTGCCGTACAGAAGCTAGAAGAAGAACAGGAGGGATCAGCATTGGTGGCCTCGCTGGGCTGAAAGAGGTAAGTGAGGTGGGTTGGTTGGAAGGAAAAGGCCCAGGTGGCTTCGGATAAGGTGAGTCCTTTTCTTTTCAAGTTTCTGTTTATTTAAATAAACAACAAAGGAAAAGAAAAATGGACAGGGGGCTAGGAGAAGAGTTTTTCAGATATAAAAATATCCTCAAGCTCCTGGAGTTTTGTAGTATTTGAAATAATTGGTTTGGGCATTTTTAGAGGTAGAAAAATAAAACAAGTTTGAATATAATTCAAACTTGAGGTATTTTTGAACCCAACCAAAACATCTTCAAATGAGCTGAAAATTGGCAGAGAGGGTGTAGGCATGGTGCACTAGCATTATAAAAAGAATGAACATTAATGGGGCAGGGAAGAACTCGCTTGCAAAAAGAAGTAAAAGAAGAGGAAGAAAAAGGTGATGGTGCAAGGCTAGGTTTGAGAGGGATAGCAAAGGGGTTGATACATACGACACTAAAGTAACATGTAACATAAGGATGAATGCAATGCACATGATGCTATGAGATGAGATGCATGGCATGAACAAAATGCAAAACAAATGACAATAAGCCAACCACGAAGGAAAATATCATATCGCATCTCCAGAGAGGGAAAGAGTTGGAGTTACGAATATGGAAAGTTACATCCGGGGTGTTACAACACTCCATCACTACGAGAGGATCTCGTTTCGAGATCTAGGATGGCACCGGAGAGAAACGGAAGAGGAAGATAAGAGGTAAACTAAGTTGCTTCTTCGACAAACGAGTGAAACCATGAACCTTGAGAGGTTGAGCAAAATGAAAGAAAGAAAACCACGAAGATGAACAAAGTTGAAAACACTCTGTTAGAAAAGAGGCACAAGGGATACGACGAGAACCAAGAGGTTTAGGGATAAGATAGATATTGAAACCACTCCGGTTAAAACTAGCTAGAGAAGGAAATAGATTGATATAATTTTGACAGCACTCCAACTGTAAATGGAAGGAATTGAACATGAACTTGACAAGATGAGAGGATACATGATGAAATCAACAACACACTGCCTCCGGAATTATTGAAAGAATGGCATAATGGGTAAGAAGGATTTCAGACGGCACTCAGGTTGAAAAGAGAGGCAAAACTTGATAGATGAAAGAACTTGAAGAGAGCACAACACTCCGGTTGAAAGGATAAGCATGAAAAACATGATCCTCACAATTCGAGATGATGAGTGAAAAGAGCAACATCACAATGCCTCTGGAAGAAAGAATAGAAGATAGATCATTGGAATAACATAATGTAGGAGAAAATGCCAACTTCTGCCACAAATGATCTTGGAAAGCACCCTTCCAAGAAGGTTAGAACGGAGTTGTTGGAAAACCAACAACGAAAAGAATAAGCTTGTAGTGGGCTTATGGACGCATCTCAACACTTGAGGTGAAATTCTGCCACTAACGGAAAACAATTGCTTGTTTGAGATAAAAGAAGAGATGAAAACTTCTTTCGCCGAGAGGATAGAGAGATAACTTGGATCATAGATAGCACCATAATTAGCAATATTTCTTAGCGAAGGATTTAGGTGAAACATGACACAAGATGACTCCAACAAAGAGATTGGTGGATTTAAAATATCTCATTCTTGACAACATGTGAATCATGAAACACGAACTCAAATTGTCAAGAATGACATAACACCACCTCAAATGATAAGGTAGAACGAATTGCACTTCGAAATGCAAGAAGAAGAATACTTGAACTCCTCAAAACAAGACATGTGTTGAACACCATGTTTATTTTTAGAGTAATGCTTGGCTGATCTTAACTTCAAGAGAAATCTTGAAGAACAATTGAAGAATGAAAAGAATCCTTGACGAACCACCATGTAGAGCCTCCATGAAGAACTCCGGTAATGAAAGGATGATAAAAAGAAAGATAAGTTGAAAACACAAAGTGAAGCCTTGCGATGATTTAGATGGAGCTTTGTGATGAGATAATGCGGAAAACTTGGAACTCCAGAAAAGAAAAGATGGAGCATCTCGAACCGAGAAATGTGACATGATGACAATGATGGAAAGAAGAAACTAGATCACTTGGATGAAACAATAATAAGAATTACGTTATGCATACCCTTCACCAATTTAATTGATGATAAGCAACGGATTTGGCATACTACTTATTCTTTTGCAAGGATTGAAGAGAGATATAGCGCCAACTTGAGAAGGTATTGATGGAACCACCGGTGGGATTGAAACAACAAAAGAATGAATGAATTGATACGATGACGAAGGAAGAGGATTCTTGAACGAACCACCGTAAGAATTGAAAATAAAAGTAGCAAAGGCACAATTCACCGGAAAGAATTTGAAAACGAATGAAGATACTTGAAGGGATTTAGATACCTGATAACGAAGAGATCATGAACTGATTAGAGGATATTTGAACGATTCACCGGAGGAATTCGAGAACGAGAGCTGAACGCTGAGAATTAATAATTCTGAGATGATTGGCTCCGGAGAATGAAACTGAAAAGACTCCTGAATTACTCCGGATGGTGAAACGAATTCTCACAATCAGAAACAATTGTGAGAGGATGGCATCAAGCTTGAACCATGAATCTTTGGAAGAACGGGTAAGGATTTAAGAGGGACTCTTCTTCGGTCTTCAAAATCCGAGAATGACAAGGAGAAACACCACCAAATTGTTGAGACACTCCAGAAGGATTAAAAGAAAAAGGTTGAGCCAAAGATGAAAAGAATTTGAAAACGATCTTGAAAAACATATGACTGATGAAATTCATTCTTACGTCAAACTTCAAAAAGAATTTTGGGAATAGCTCCGGGAAAATTAGAAGAGTCAGGTAAGATCCTGGACAAAGACCTGTGGTTAGGGCCCACTCGAAAGAAACATCGTTGAAGGATTGCTTGAAATAGAGATTGCACCGGTAGAATTAAATAGCTTGAATGAGAGAAAAAACCTCGAAGTACTCGAACGGATTAAGAATGGATACATGATTCTTCCGAGTTATCTTCAACACTCCGGATATGAACTGGGAGAGGTGAATGAATAAGAGAGCCTTGGATAAGAAATTCACATGGGAAGATATGTGAAACAAAAGGAAGAGATATGATCAACACCGAAACTTGAAATTAAACCACCGGAGAAGAAAAGAGACGAAGAATAATAAACTTGAAGCTCCGTTAGTATCTTCCTAAGAATCACCGGATAAGAACATTGACGGAAAAGAATGGAGAGTCTTGCCATCAATAAAATGGATACCCGATTAAGAAATATGAGTCTTTGAAGAAAAAGGGTGGGAGGGTGGGAAAACAAAGACAACTTGGGGATGGATGAAACAGATACCGTTGAGGAAACTTAGAATTGATCTCACATATGTTGAAATGATCGGATCCACTTGAAGAGAAGCACACCGGTTGGAAAGAATTGACATGACAATCTCGATTATCAAAAGGATTAGTATTCACATAGCAATATGAGAACACCGCTTGAAAGGTATGGAATCAACATTTGACATTGAAGCAACTCAAATACCACAACTCAAAACAAAACAAGGATTTGGCTTGCAGAATAAGCCGGAAACAAACATATGATAGAGATTTACCCAATCCCATATCATGCATCTGTCGGAAAGATATTCTAGGAGCTACTTGAATTCCCACCTATAAACTCCCAAAACTTTCTGGTTATGCAATCTGGTGTTGGGGATACAGGGGAAGCAATATATCTCACCCAAACTAACAATCCCTACATCCAGCTGTATCCATCCGTCAACACATAACCAAGAAAACTCCGGAAATCGTGTACCTCAACCTTCGAAAAGCATCCGTTATACGAGCTATGGCAATACTCCTGAACTCCCCAGTACTAGGTGGCGTCGAGGTTATCTCACGAACAACTGCATAAAAGAGATTTTCGATGTCGGCAAAACTCAGGTATTCCAGAACTGCAACGATAAAATTATGACGACAACACCTCGGAGCTCAACTCCCCGGGACACTTCCACAACCCCTAATTGTCAGGAGGCACCAAGAACAATGTTCTTGTCAAAAGAATATCAGAACGATTCCAAGATACCCGCGTGATCCTAAAAAAATTAGTGAAATTTGAGGAGAGGAAAGACAAAACATCTACGTCAGGAGTCCTCACCAGAGCGACGAAGGGGCTGAGGAGTAAAAAGAATCCTACTCTCTGATATATATAATCCTAAGACTCAAAACATTTTTGTTCTAGACTCAACAAACAAGGGGGCTCCTATGGTCGGTCGAGGCTTTGATACCTTGTCATGCCCAATATGCGACCCTATCCAAAAGGAACTCGAAAGTCCCACCAAGGATAGACCCGCATATTGAAACGCTTTTGCAAGGTGGATATCATTACATCAACATTACATAATAGATGGGGATACATACAAAAGGCATACAATGCCACACGAATACAACATCACATCATACATAAGATCAACATCCGACTACGGATGAAACATAAACAGAAGCTCAAACGACATCCACCCTGCTAGCCCAGGCTGCCGACCTGGAACCTATCCCCTGATCGAAGAAGAAGCAGAAGAAGAACTCCAAACAAGCAAACATCACTCTCGCATCATGATCATCGCATAACCTGTACCTGCAACTGTTGTTGTAGTAATCTGTGAGCCACGAGGACTCAGCAATCCCATTACCATGGGTATCAAGACTAGCAAAGCTTAATGGGAAAGGAAGGGGTAAAGTGGTGAGGTTGCAGCAGCGACTAAGCATGATATGGTGGCTAACATACGCAAATGAGAGCGAGAAGAGAAACAAAGGAACGGTCGTCAACTAGTAATGATCAAGAAGTGATCCTGAGCTCCTACTTACGTCAATCATAACCCAAAAACCGTGTTCACTTCCCGGACTCCGCCGAGAAGAGACCATCATGGCTACACACGCGGTTGATGCGTTTTAATTCGGATCTGGTGTCAAGTTATCTACAACCGGACATTAACAAATTCCCATCTGCCACATAACCGCGGGCACGACTCTTGAAAGTTTATACCCTGCAGGGGTGTCCCAACTTAGCCCATGATAAGCTCTCGCGATCAACGAAGGATATTCCTTCTCCGAGGAAGACCCAATCAGTCTCGGAATCCCGGTTTACAAGACATTTCAACAATGGTAAAACAAGACCAACAAAGCCGCCCGATGTGCCGACAAATCCCAATAGGAGCTGCACATATCTTGTTCTCAGGGCACACCGGATAGGTCAGCCTAGGAGTAAAACCAGACCTCGAGTTGCCCCGAGGTGACCCTGTAGTCTGCCCATTTCGGACCAACACTCGAAGGAGCACTGGCCCGGGGGGGGCTAAAATAAAGATGACCCTCGGGCTCCGGAAACCCAAGGGAAAAAGGGCCTTGCTGGAGGAGTTTTATTCAAAGCAAATTGTCAAGGGGGTCCCATATATCACCCGGCCGCGTAAGGAACGCAAAATCCGGGAACATAACACCGGTATGATGGAAACTAGGGCGGCAAGAGTGGAACAAAACACCAGGCATAAGGCCGAGCCTTCCACCCTTTACCAAATATATAAATGCATTAATTAAATAAGAGATATTGTGATATCCCAACATAATCCTGTCCACCATGGAGCAATCTTCAACTTCACCTGCAACTAACAATGCTATAAGAGGGGCTGAGCAAAGCGGTAACATAGCCAAGCAACGGTTTGCTAGGAAGGGTGCAAAAGGTTAGAGGTTCATGTCAATTTGGGGAGGCTTGAAGAGCAAAAGATAGGTAGAACAGCATAGCGATAGAACGAAGCAACTAGAATAGCAATGATAGTAGTGAGATCCAGGGTAGCGGTCATCTTGCCTGAAATCCCGCAAGGAAGAAGAACGAGTCCATGAAGAAGACAAATGGATGTAGTCGAACGGGTCCTCTCAATCGCAGCGTTACCGGAACTAAGAAGCAACACCAGAAAGAAGCAAGCAACATAGTAAACAACCATCACATAAACAGGGCATGATGCACAAACAAGTATGATGCATGTCTGGTTTAAATAGCATGGCATGGCAACGTACAACAAACAATACTACAAGTTAAGTGGAGCTCAATATGCAACGAGTTGCATATTGACAAAACACCACATTGACATATTTAGTTTAATCTCGTTTAAGCTATCAAGCAATGTTTAATGTTGTTAAACATGGCAAGAGGTGAAGCAGAATTAAACTACCTACCTAGGCATGTTTAAATGAGGCCGGAACAACAAACAACGATTCCGGAAAATCCTCATGAGCAATATTCGAATTTGGTACTGTTATGCCCTAAACACAATTTTAATGATGTTAAACAGCAAAATGAAGTGCACCATGTTAAAGTAGGCACTTTTCTACCCCATTTACATATAAAGTTTATTCAAAACCGAGCTACGGTTATTTAGTTATGAAATAAATCATTTTAACATGGCATATAGCAAATTAAATGCAAACGTCCATTCTAAACATTTCAAACATGGATGAAAGATGCAGATTATGAAAGTACATGAAAATCTGAGCATTTTACATATATAACATGTTTTATTTGGATGCATGGATATTTAGCTATAAACAATTTAAGACAAAGGCAATTCTGTAAATATGCAATGCAGTAGACAAATAGCAAAACGCAAGACTGATAAAAAAACACAATCAGGCCGAATTGCAGGATTCTGTAGCGGCCCACGAGGATTTGGCCCGAGTGACAGTGGTGTGCAGAACGAAAAACATGGCAACAAAATTGGGGCGCCTGTGGCTCGAACCCAGGACCTCCTGCTGTTGCTGCGCTGGGATGACCAGCCGAGCTGGCTTGGTGAAGTTGGCATACAAGCGGCAAGACCTTCTAAGAGCAAACAAGGACACGGACTCTAGACTCCAAGGACGCACAGAAGTCCCCGGCGAGGATGGCGAGTGAAACGGCGGCTGCTGCCGCAGCAGAGCAACGGCGAGCGTGCGGGGATGTGGTGTGGGTGCGCGCGTGCGGGTGTTGGCTCGGTTGGGCGAGGCTAGGAGCTGTGGCGAGGCATGGCCACAACTACGGCCATGGATGCCCGGTGATGCTTGCCGGCGACGGGAGCAAGAAGCGGCTGGAGGTGCAGCAGATCACCGGCGGGGGTGCGGAAACTGACGAGGCTGTGTGCGAGTGAGCGGCAGCTTCTTGCCGGAGTCGTGTGCGTGCGTGTGCTCAGGCACGAGTAGGAGCTCGACTCGGGGCAGAGATCTATGGTGAACAAGAAGCTGGGCAGGCCCTGCCACCCTGGTGCATGCGCGCGAGTTGCAGACGAGGCGCTGCGTGCGCTGAAGAAAGAGATGAAGCATAGCAACCTTGCCGGTGACCAAAGTGACGACGGAGGAACCATCAGGCATGCAAGCAACCGGCGACAGAGGAGGCAACCAACGAGAAAAAGGTACAGGGAAGCGCGGTTGCTCACGCAGAGGGGCTCGGAGGAGTCGAACAAGCTCGGTGACACGACGAATTTAGCCGGCAGCGAGGAATACCCGAGGAAGAAGAAGGAGAGGTCGGCGACGAGAAGAGGCCTCCGACTTGGCGTCCGTGAAGCAGAGGAAGCAGGGGAAGCAAAGGTCATCGGGGATGTCGATCTGAGGCTCGTGGACGCGTGCGTGGACGAAGGAGACAACGTCGAGTGTCGCGACTCTCTCCCCGTGGCAGCAACGCAGAGGACAGAGGCGTACAAGCCGGGGACTAGCTTGAGCTCCTCCCGGCCATGGCGTCGGCTATTGCATGGAGAGGTCTCACCTGGCGGCGGCATGAGAAGGAGGAGGGGGGAAATGGAGCGACCAGGGAACCCTAGGGTTGGGGGAATGATTTATAGGGTGAAGGGAGCAGCTCCGGCCGTCAAATCAACACAAGCGTCGACGTGGACCTGCTGGATGAGCTGCCGTACAGAAGCTAGAAGAAGAATAGGAGGGATCGGCATTGGTGGCCTCGCTGGGCTAAAAGAGGTAAGTGAGGTGGGTTGGTTGGAGGGAAAAGGCCCAGGTGGCTTCGGATAAGGTGAGTCCTTTTCTTTTCAAGTTTATGTTTATTTAAATAAACAGCAAAGGAAAAGAAAAATGGCCAGGGGGCTAGGAGAAGAGTTTTTCAGATATAAAAATATCCTCAAGCTCCTGGAGTTTTGTAGTATCTGAAATAATTGGTTTGGGCATTTTTAGAGGTAGAAAAATAAAACAAGTTTGAATATAATTCAAACTTGAGGTATTTTTGAACCCAACCAAAACATCTTCAAATGAGCTGAAAATTGGCAGAGAGGGTGTAGGCATGGTGCACTAGCATTATAAAAAGAATGAACATTAATGGGGCAGGGAAGAACTCGCATGCAAAAAGAAGTAAAAGAAGAGGAAGAAAAAGATGATGGTGCAAGGCTAGGTTTGAGAGGGATAGCAAAGGGGTTGATACATACGACACGAAAGTAACATGTAACATAAGGATGAATGCAATGCACATGATGCTACGAGATGAGATGCATGGCATGAACAAAATGCAAAACAAACGACAATAACCCAACCACGAAGGAAAATATCATATCGCTTCTCCAGAGAGGGTAAGAGTTGGAGTTACGAATATGGAAAGTTACATCCGGGGTGTTACAACACTCCACCACTACGAGAGGATCTCGTCCCGAGATCTAGGATGGCACCGGAGAGAAACGGAAGAGGAAGATAAGAGGTAAACTAAGTTTGTTTGCATAAATAAGCTTAAACAACACCCAGGTTTTCAGCCAACAGTATAACTAACCATGTCAACAATAACATTTGAAGATTATAATGACTCATATCAATGACATAATCAGCTCGTGAGCAATAATAAAATATCTCAAACAGCAACTCGTTGTCAAAACAACCATGATATAATACGATAATTGTGGTATCTCGCTAGCCCTTTCTGAGACCGCAAAACATAAATGCGGAGCACCTCCAAAGTTCAAGCAGCGACTAAACATTGTAATTCATGGTAGAAAAGATCTAGTCATGATGCACCCAACATTAGCTACACATAATGCATAAATCATGACAGTTGTGCTCTACTCAGTTTCTGACGCTTGTTTTAGAAGGTGGTGACACAACATAAAAGTAAATAGATAGTCCCTTCGTAGAGGGAAGCAGTGATTTGCAGAGGTGCCATAGCTCAATTTTTAAAACAGAGATAAATGATATTTTGAGACATGGACCCTTCTTATTCACTTCACGACCATCAGTTATCAACATCTTCCATGCTAAGCATGCTACTGGCGGTTCCCAAGCGATAAAAGTAAAGGTTTACTCCCCCTCCACTATCAATCACACTCGATGGCTTGTCCAAAACAACGGGTGCTGTCCATACTAACATTAGTCCCGGGGGAGTTTTGTTCAATTATTTGCATTTTTGAGTTCGGGACTTGGAATCCCTATTACCGCCCATTTTCTCGTGCGATGGCGAGTGAATAAACACTTGACCTGAGAATAACCCGCTTAGCATGGAAGATACCGACCACCTCTTGTTGTTCCATGAACGATCCAGGCACACAAAAAGATAATTTTTTGGAAGTTTTTAGAGGTGGCACATTCAAATTTACTTAGGATGGCAGGGTAATACCGCATATAGGTAGGTAATGGTGGAATCATCTGGAATAACTTTGGGTTCAAGGTTTTTGATGTACAAGAAGAGTTTCCACTTAGTATAGGCGAAGGCTAGCAATTAAGATTGAGAAGCGGCCAGCTAGAGAGCAACAACGATCGTAACCATGCATTATGCATAAGTAACATTGGACACTACCATGAGTAGGATATGAACACCATGAACATAAATATCATAGAGGCTATGTTGGTTTGATTCAACTACATGCATGAACATGTGCCAAGTCAAGCCACTCGAACATTCAGAGGAGGATACTGTATCATAATACTACATCACAATCATTTTAACGCTATGTTGATATCCAAGATAAATCAATATTCACTCCCAGCTACTTATGCATGGCATGAGAAACTATAATCTCTAATTTTCATTGCAAACATGTTTAATCATAATGAGTTGAATCATGGATACTAGGTTAAACATATTTACACAAACAGAACAAGTCGAGTTCATACCAGTTTCTCTTTGCCATGGCCAGTTCATCGAATATTGTCATTATTGCCTTTCACTTGCACGATCGAATGATATGAAAATAATAATAGTGCAAGAGTGCCATGGACTAAGATGGAATCTGCAAGACATATTCAACAGGAGAAGACAAGGTAAAATGTGCTCTTATTAGTTCAACAATTATTCATATGAGAGCCACTCAACATTTTCATCGTGGTCTTCTGCTTGGTAAGACTCGAATAAAAAGAAAAGAAGTTCAGAGAAACACACTGAAATATTTTTGGAGTTTTTTTATTTTCTTGAACAAGCAAATAAAAGGGAAAAGAAAAAACGAGAAATACTATTTACACGGGAAAGCTCCCAACAAGCAAAAGAAGAAAGGAAATCTTTTTGGATTTTCTTTTTAATACTACTACTAAGCATGCAAAGAAAGTAAATCACTACAACTATTTTTTTGTTTTTTCTAAAGTTTTTCAAACACACAAGAAGAAAGCAAGAAAATAAATCTAAGCATGGATGATACAAAGAAAAAGTGTGAACACCAACAAATAGAATGATAAGTAGACATGAATATAATGTCGGTGAGAAACACGTACGTACTCCCCCAAGCTTAGGCTTTTGGCCTAAGTTGGTAATTGATCAGTAGCCTGGAGGGTAGTAATCTATGTGGTAGCTCACAGAGGCTCTCGGTGCGGATGCCTTGGCACGCCGTGCTGCCACCACTGCTGTGTTATGAGCTTGGGCCTCGCTCTCAAGAACAAAATATCTCCCCTTGTCATGATATTCAAAAAGAGCAGGCGCAGGCAAATATGTGTCCACGACAGATTTTTGGTTAAACAAAAGATTGTAAGTGAAATTATCAACCTTTCCTTGAAGGATCTTATGTTCTTTTAAAGTGTCAAAATCCAAATACCGTTTGGGTAGGATAGGATCAAAGGGCAAAGGTGAAACACCCAACTCTCGTGCCAAACGTGTGGCATAAATTTCACCATAGAACCAACCACTGTTAGCATTATGCTGAAGTCTATGTGCAACAATCGCTCCAAGGTTATAATTCCTTTCACCAGTGAGAGTCGTGTGAATGAGGCTCAAGTCTGGTGCACAAAGTATGCTACAGTCTTGCTTGCCTACTATGCATTTCCCGTTAAATAATGCAAAATACTGAATTGCGGGAAAGTGAATGCTCTTTATTCTTCCTTGTCTTACTCCCCTATTTTCACCGTAACAAAGACTAGTCAAGAAAGACTCGTACTCAGCCTTCGGTGGTTCATCAAGCGAACCCCAAAATGGCAGTTTGCAACGGTAAGCAAAATTCTCCAGTGGGATAGTAAAGGGTTTATCATAAAGCATAAAAGACACCCTAGACTCACGAGGGAAATATGTAAATCTTTTGACAAATGACTTAGTGAGAAGTTGGTGTTGTTCACACTTATCTGAAAGGTAGGGACCGAGGCCAGCATTGTGAACATATTGCTTAAATTCCTCCTTAATGCCCAAATGCACCATATATCCATCGCAAGGCCATAAGGATGTTCTGGTGGTGGCATAACACGTGGGACTTTCACTTGGTTCAACATAAGACTGGCGAGCAGAACTGTCACTAGAAGATGCTCCCAAGGATCGTCTCCTCGAAGAGCTCCTTCCAAATAGGTTCATCATGTCCACATACAATTTTCTGAAAATAAAAATTTTGGGGTGACAAAAATTTGCCACCAAACTTTATAAAATTGATAGCAACTACTCATAGGGATATATAGAGGCCATAGCAAGCATTCAAACTACTTAGAACACTAACAATTCAACATGCAAGCTCATCTACAGTAGCACCAAGGGTAGATAATTATTCAAAGTATAAACCACTAAAACAAAAATTAATTGGACAGATGGTCATACCAAGCAACAATCCCCCGAAACAGTTTCGGAAACGGAGCTTCGAGCAAAGAGATTGAAATCCACGGGTTTGAGCTCAAGAACACGGGAGAGAGAGCAATGGAGAATTTTTTTCTGGAGGTAAGTGATGATGTGGGCTAAAGAGATAAGTGAGGGGGCCCACGTGGGGACCACAACCCACCAGGGCACGCCTGGGGGTCCTGGCGTGCCCAGGTGGGTTGTGCCCACCTGGTGCACCTCCCTTTGGTATTATTTGCACCAAAAATTAATAAATATTTAGAAAAAACCATATCAGGTTTTCAGAGCATTCTTAGAACTTTTATTTTTGGGTCATTTTTTATTGCACGGGAAATTCAGAAAATAGACAAAACATGACATTTTATTTTATTTAACTAATAAAAACAGGAAATAAAAGGTAGGGACAGAAGGTAGTGCTTACTAAATTCATCAACTTCATACCGTTCAAAAATTATTCATTAATAAGGTTGATCAGGTCTTATTAACAACCACTTTCGATTAGCATGAAACCAAAGAGCTTTCATAAATCACTAAGTTACCTCACTGGGGATATGCGTCTACCCAACAATAAGTATTTCATATTTCTTTTTGACAGTGGGTAGAGGTATTTGAAAACTTCCAATAGTGATTGTCGAAGATTTTCATTAACATTAATACCATTCACTTGGAATTGTTTCTTCTAAAAGTGCACCGGATGCTCATTACCATATATATGAAAAGTGGCCTTGCTTTTATTGCAATCAATAATAGCCCCTGCAGTATTCAAGAAGGGTCTACCAAGGATAATCGATGTGTTGTCGTCCTCGGGCATCTCAAGTATAACAAAGTCAGTCAAAATAGTAACATTAGCAATAACAATGGGCACATCCTCACAGATACCGATAGGTATGGCGGTTCATTTATCAGCCATTTGCAAAGATATTTCAGTAGGTGTGAGTTTATTCAAGTCAAGTCTTTTATATAAAGAGAAAGGCATAACACTAACACCAGCTCCTAAATCACACAAAGCAGTTTTCACATAATTCTTTTTGATAGAGCAAGATATAGTTGGTATTCCCGGATCTCCATGTTTTTTAGGTACTCCATCTTTAAAAGTATAGTTAGCAAGCATAGTGGAGATTTCAGCTTCCGGTATTTTTCTCTTATTTGTGATGATATCTTTCGTATACTTTGCATAAGGAGTCATTTTAAGGATACAAGTCAAGCGAGTACGCAAAAAGACTGGCCTCAGCATTTCAACAAAGTGTTCAAATTCTTCATCATCTTTCTTTTTAGTTGACTTGGGTGGAAAGGCATAGGTTTTTGAATCCACGGTTCTCTTTCTTTACCATGTTTTCTAGCAACAAAGTCTCTTTTATCATATCTTTTATTCTTAGGTTGTGGGTTATCAAGATCAACAGGTGGTTCTATCTCAACATCATTATCTAGTTCTTTATCATTATTTGGTGGAGTGTCTTCATGGACCTCATCATTGTATTTTTCATTATCACTAGGTGGATGTTCATTACCAGATTGAGTTTCAGCATCACAGATAGAAGTTTCATTTTCATGATAAGGAGGTTTGTCTATTTCAGGTTCACTAGAAGCATGCAAAGTCCTATCATTTTTCTTCTTCTTTTTCTTTTTAGAAGGACTAGGTGTAGTGGTGTTGTTTCTTTGCGAATCTTGATCAATTCTTTTTGGGTGTCCCTCGGGATAAAGTAGTTCCTGAGTCATTTTACCTCCTCTAGTTGCAACTCTAATAGCAAGGTCATGTATATTATGATTCATTTCATCAAGCAATTCTCTTTGTGATTTAGCAACTTGTTCTAACTGGGTTTGAACCATAGAAGCATGTTTTCCAACACCTATAACATCATTTGAGATTCTAAATAACAAGTCACTCAAGCGAGCAATCATATCAGAATTATATTTCAATTGTTTCATAACATTTGCATTGAAGTGGCCTTGTTTTCTAATGTAATTATCAAACTCATAAAGGCATTGACTAGGATGTTTATTATGAGGATCATCACTATCATTGAATTTCATTAAAGATTTTACCTCTACCACCTTGGGTGGTAGTGGTGCTTCAAGCCCATGTATTTCTTTGTTAGGTGGTAAATTTTTAACATCCTCGGCCTTAATACCTTTTTTTCCTTCATAGATTTCTTTGCCTCTTGCATATCTTCAGGACTGAGATATAAGATACCCCTCTTCTTCGAAGTTGGTTTAGGCGGTAGTTCAGGAATAGTCCAATCATCATAATTTTTCAATATGTTATTCAATAATTCTTCATCTTGAGCAATAGTACGTTCCCTGAAAACACAATGAGCACAACTATCTAGGAAGTACCTAGAATCGTCGGTTAGTCCATTATAGAAGATATCAAGTATTTAATTTTTTCTTAAGAGGATGATCAGGCAAAGAATTAAGTAACTGGCAAAGCCTCCCCCAAGCTTGTGGGAGACTCTGTTCTTCAACTTGCACAAAGTTAAATATTTCCTATAAGGCAGCTTGTTTCTTATGAGCAGGAAAATATTTTTAGGAGAAGTAGTAAATCATATCCCGGGGACTACACACACAACCAGGATCAAGAGTATTGTACCAAGCTTTAGCATCACCCTTTAGTGAGAAACGAATAATTTGAGAATAAAGTAGTATTGAGTTTTCTCATTATGAGTAAAAAGGGTGGCTATATCACTCAACTTAGTAAGATGTGCCACAACAGTTTCAGTTTCATAACCATGGAAAGGATCAGATTCAACCAAAGTAATTAACTCTGGGTCGACAGAGAATTCATAATCCTTATCATCAATAAAGATAGGCAAAGTAGCAAACTTAGGATCACATTTCATTCTAGCATTCAGAGATTTTTCTTTATACTTGTGTAATAATTTCTCTATATCATCTCTATCCTTACAAGCAAGAATATCTCTAGTTGCCTCTTCACTCATAACATAGCCTTCCAGTACCTTAGGCAATTCATATCTAGGAGGGCTAGCTTTAGCAAGTGTTTCAGGAGTTTCAGTTTCAAGCTCATCATCAGATTCAACAACATCATGTTGTATTACTCTAGCAATTTGTTCATCAAGAAATTCACCAACTGGCACATCATCATTATCGAGCATGGTACTAGCATCATCATAAGCATCATTCATAGTAGAAGTAGCATCATCAATAACTTGCGACATATCAGAATTAATAGCATGTGGTGGTGTTGCAAATTTACTCATAAGAGAAGGTGAATCTAAAGAAGAACTGGATGGCAGTTCCTTACCTCCCCTCGTCTTGGAGGGAAATATCTTAGTCTTAGCATCCTTCAGATTCTTCATAGTGATAAATTGATAATATCCCAATTGACTCAACAAATATAGCTATGCTCCCCGGCAATAGTGCCAGAAAAAGGTCTTGATAACCCATAAGTATAGGGGATCGCAACAATTTTCGAGGGTAAGTATTTAACCCAAATTTATATATTCGACACAAGGGGAGCCAAAGAATATTTGAAGGTATTAGCAGCTGAGTTGTCAATTCAACCACACCTAGAGATTAATTATCTGCAGCAAAGTGATTAGTAGCATAGTAGTATGATAGTTTTGATGATAGCAACAGTAGTAACGGTAATAGTAAGAATGGTAGCAGTGATATTGTAGCAGTAACGATAGAGGTAGCAATGGTAGTAACTTCGCAAGAACAATATATGATAAATTGGTAGGCATTGGATCAGTGACTTGTTGGATGGTATTCATCATGTGACAGTTGTAACCTAGAGCGATACGGCACTAGCTCCACTTCATCGATATAATATAGGCATGTATTCCGCAAATAGTCATATGTGCTTTATTAAAAGAACTTGCATGACATCTTTTGTCCTACCCTCCCGTGGCAGCGGGTCCATATTGGAAACTAAGGGATATTAAGGCCTCCTTTTAATAGAGAACCGGAACAAAGCATTAACACATAGTGAATACATGAACTCCTCAAATTACGGTCATCACCGAGAGTGGGCTCGGTTGTTGTCACTCCTCGGTTGTCGGATCATAACTGTAGTAGGTGACTATAACTTGCAAGATCGGATCTAAAACATGGATATAATGATGAATTCATAAACGGTTCAGATCTGAGCTCATGGCACCGGGGCCCAAAGTGACAACCATTAAGCATAGCAAAGTCATAGCAACATCAATCTAAGAACATAGTAGATACTAGGGGTCAGGCCCTAACAAAACTAACTCGGTTACATGATGAATCTCATCCAACTCCTCATCGACCAATGAGCCTACAAAGAAATTATTCACTCCTGGTGGGGAGCATCATGGGGAATTGGCAATGGAGATGGGTTGGTGATAACGAAGAACGAAGATTCCCCTCTCCGGAGCCCCAAACAGACTCCAGATCTGCCCTCCCGAGGAAGAACAGGGCTTGGCGGCGGCTCTGTCTCGTGGATCGTGATAATTCTTTCTCCCTGATTTTTTTCTAAAAATATGTGATTTTATTGTATCGGGGGGTTGTCTGCGGGGCCACCAGGTGGGGACAACCCACCTGGGCGCGCCAGGAGAGGGGGCGCACCCTGGTGGGTTGTGCCCACCCAGGTGCCCCTCTCCTGCAGGTCTTGGCTCCAGAAATTCTTATTATTGATAAAAATTTCCTCGCAAAGTTTCGTTCCATTCCGAGAACTTTTATTTCTGCACAAAAACAACACCATGGTAGTTCTGCTGAAAACAGCATCAGTCCGGGGTTAGTTTCATTCAAATCATGCAAATTAGAGTCCAAAACAAGAGGAAAAGCGTGAGAACAAGTAGATACGTTTGAGATGTATCATGTGTTAAAGTGATTCACGGGCCATCAGTGCCGCGGCCCCACCGCTATTGGCTTTACGCTGCATGCGGGGAAGCCACAAACTGCCCCTAAATCAAGACTAATGAAGCAGCGGCAGAAAACCTCAACGGGCTAGCCCCTTTAGCAATTTTTCCTATGCACTTATTAGGCCCTACCCCGATGACGCTCGGCAGCGCGTTCGGGGAAGGCCCGGGGCTTCTATCGGTGCAACAAACCCTGGGTCTGTTGCCCAACTATGCATAGGCACAAGATCAAGATTGGAGCACCAGCTCAAGTCAGAGGTCGGAGAACCAAGAGATTTGAAGAACCAACATGCAGCTCAGAGAGACCAAGACTGAGCCAGAGGAATGAGGTATCGGCAAAAGAAAGGCCTCCCTTGCCGGGCAGGCGAGCACGGTAAGGGGCGAGTCCACCACTAGAAGAAAGTATCCAAGACTCCCCGGTAGAGCTGCCGGGGTTTGCGGGGGTTGAACCACCCCACCAATCACTCAAGCATGACCCACGTCATCAATTAGTGCGGTGTCAAGCCGCAAGACGATTAAGTGGCAGCCATTCGCCACATGGAGGCCATTTCCTACGGAATAAACACACATGCGACACCCGTCCTACAACGTGTCAAGACAACAGGCGCGGAGCTGGCAAGATAGCCCGACAAGCCTTGCCGGGCAACCGGTGACATGACACTAAGTGGTGCATTTAATGCACCCTGTCAGCTCACAGAGTTAGGTATGATAGCACTGTTTGCTATCATATCAGTGGATAATGAGCACTTTGCCACTATGGTGACCCCTTTAATCTATAAAAGGAGGCCCATGGCACTCGTAGGAGGGGTTAGAAGGTTAGAAAGTGGACAAGCCCAAGCCACTATAGGCGCGTAGTCGTTGTAGCCTCGAGGCAACCCTTGCCGGACAAGCGTACTGCGCACCACCACACCCATTCCATCATCAATCCACAAAAGCAGGAGTAGGGTCTTACGCCTCACGGTGGCCTGAACCTGGGTAAATTGCTTGTGTGCTCACTGCCATGCTGTCGTGCACTGATCTGCTCTTTGTGCAACGCGACGTCCCCCCGCCGAACCATCAAGGGGCCACCCAGTCCCATAGGTGGCCATGGATATCCCGCGACAAGTAGGCCTCTCGCACCACCTCCTAGCCGCACCCTCTCCCCCTGTCCGTCTATCCAGACCTTATTTGTTTCTAACACATGCATGCATGTATACGTACCGATCTCCCTACATATATCTAGGTTGACTATAATTCTTTTTCCCCACACAACGATCGAGTTACCTCACTAGTTATGTCTCTCCCATTCTCTAACACACGATGACTGATCTTCCTATGTAGTTATGTCTACTTATCACAACCATATCGTCCTCCCTCATCAGCCTTGCATACCTCCCAACCCGTCTCTGACACGCACGTGCATAGACAGGCAGACATCCCCTCTCTTATTGATATTGCACTCATACACTCCATTTGTCTAACAAGCCTCTCCCACCATTTGTGAGAAGCAATTCCACCACCAACCCTCCGACACTCTACCTTTGTCTTTATCCTAACCGTATTCCTCTGCTACACATATGCATGGATGCCGATCGATCTCTCTCAATACATAGCTAGGTCTCTCTCCTTCTCCACACATATACTAGTCGATCTACCTCTCTATAGTTAGGTCTCTGCTCTCTCTCCCCCCCACACACCAATAGTCGAACATTGTAGGTAGGTATCCATGCCACAGAGAAAAACTGCACCTCTGCCCTCTCACATTCTAGTAGGCCAGCCGCCCTGTATCTTTGACGTGGGCAAACACAAATTCGATGGCACTTTTTGTCGATCGCGCGCCCACACACTACATCCCTATTTTCGATTCTATCGATATCTCACGCCGATGATCCCTCCACTCTCTTCTTGTCAGGACCCCTACTCAATGCCACATCGATCTAGCATGTAACACATCATATCACTTTGCGTCCTCACGCACGGTATTCCCACGGGTGCCACCTTACCTGGCCCGGGACCGTTTGTGTCTTTTGGCTCACGTATATGATAGTGTCGCTAGCATCCATATGACAAAGAACCCGGGCTGACATGGCTAGTCGTGAACCCAAAGTGGCACTAACTTACAGGGACAGGCATCCATGACCTAGCATCGAACGTGTCGGTCATCAGCGAGTGAATCCAGGCTGTAGCACTGGGCTAGCAGGACTCCGGTGAACCGGGCTGTAGCGGGCTAACAGGACTCCGGTATTTATCGCGTGACATTTCCCCGAAGGGACAGACACAGGAACGAAGAAGGACACATGCCGGCCAGCCTAAGTGTTCTGGAGCAGTAGCAAGCTACCATGGCTCAGTGGAAACACTAGGAGACATTTCCCGGTAAGAGAGGCTACTAAGGATAAACAACTAGATAGTCAGATCCCACACATACCAAGCATTCCAATAACATACACACAATATGCTCGATATGTGCAAATACAACATGGCATCACAACGTGACTCTACAACTCAAGTATTTATTCAATAGGCTCCGAGGAGCGAGATATTACAAACATGGGTCTCATGACCCAACACTCAGAGCATACAAGTCAAAGCACATGCGGAAGCTATGATGTCTGAGTACAGACATCTATAAATGAAAAAAAGGCTGAGAAGCCTGACTATCTACCAGATCCTGCCGAGGGCACAAGATCGTAGCTGAGGTAACAAGCTAAACGTCGAAGTCCACGTGGAACTACTAGTGAGACTGAAGTCTCTCTGCAAAAACATAAAATAGGCAAACGTGAGTACAAATGTACCCAGCAAGACTTACATTAGATCTATCTACATATGCATCATTTTTAACAAGGGGATGGTGGAGTTTAACTGCAGCAAGCCAGCTTTGACTCGGTGGCTATCCTGAACTACGACTGCAAATAACTCTTTTGAGGTGGCGCACACGAGTCCGCATATTCACCATATCAATACACCACTATGGATCCGCTCCCGTCTCCCTACGAGAACGCCATCCATAGCACTCACGCTTATCTTGCGTATTTTAGAGTATCCACTTTCACTTGTCTATGAACTATGCAAGGGGTCCAAGTTTCCATATCTGAGGAATCCGGCTATTCGAATAGATAATGATAACCATGCAGGGGTGTACTTCTTCACAAACGCTTTCGCCACTTACCGCCCTATACACGTCATGTACCTCGGCAACCTTCAAGCAGAAGCCGGGCGAGGGAGTCGGCCACGACCTGACTAACCGAACAAGTCTCTAGTCCAGGTTTATCGCCTATTCGGGTTCCATCCGCAAGGAGATCCGACCGGGGTGTCGCTCACGGCCCCGAACGATGTGTGCAGGGTTCCCAAGCCCACCTCGACGGGTGGATGCACGCTTGGTACACCGTGCCACTGTGCCTAGTCTGTCCCAAGCCCACCTGTACCGGGTTCCACTTGGTAGACTACTAACACTACCTACAAACACCAGAAACTAGTTGCAACTCCTGGACAGAGATCATGTTGATTAATAAGTCGAGGGAGTCAATTAAGGATCCCAATGTGTGGTAGTAGCTGTTCATGGATCACAAACACATAACTCAGTTCCTGAGGACGGCTGCAATGAGACAACCCACCATGTACTCCTACATGGCCTCTCACCGCTACCTTTACCAAATCGTGTTCACCCACTTAGCTCACACACAGTAGGACATGTTCACACGCCTCTGATTCATCCCCGATGAATCAGACCTGACTCAACTCTAAGCAGTAGCAGGCATGACAAACAAGCATGAATGAGTAGGCACATCAGGTCTCAAACAACTCCTACTCATGCTAGTGGGTTTCATCTATTTACTGTGGCAATGACAGGTCATGCAAAGGATAAAGGGGTTCAGCTACCGCAGCAAGTAACAAATATGTCGTTGTTGTCCTAATGCAGTAAAAGAGAGCAGGAGCGAGAGAGTGGGATTTTATCGGAATGAACAAGGGGGTTTTGCTTGCCTGGCACTTGTGAAGATAACATTGAGTCTTCATCAGTGTCAATGATCACCACGTCGGAACATCGTCTACCGGGAGGGAACAGATACCGACAACAAAGAAGAGATACAATCAATGCAATGCACATTATGATGCATGCTCATGACATGGCAATATGAATGTGTTTTGAGCTAATGCAACTAGCAACAGATTAAATGAAGTTGGTTTGAATACAAGATTCAAATTCAAACTCCATATGTGATTATTCAAATGCCATTTATATGATTTGTGCTAAACAGCATCTATAAGTTGTTCTAACATGCATGAAAATGGTACAGATGGATTCCTTGAATTTTTCTGATAATTTTTCATATATAAATTATTTAATTTGGAGTTACGGTTGAATTTCTATGAATTTTAGAAGTTTTGGACATTTTCTGAAAATATTAAATCATTTAAGATTTATTTAAATTCCAGAAAGGAATTATTGCGTCAGCACCACGTCACTGTGACGTCAGCAGAGTCAACTGGGCGTCCCAGGTCAAACCTGACGTGCGGGGTCCACACGTCAGTGACACAGGAACTAATCCCGGTCAAACCCAGCGCTGACTGGGGTTTGACCAGGGGTGGGGCCCACTGTCAGTGGTTGTAGGTTGATTAACCAGCTGGGTTAGCTCCTAATGACGGAGCCACGTCAGCTCCCGCCGGAGTTTCGCCGGCGACGACCATGGCCGACGACGGAGATGCAACGTGTGCTCGCTACGGAGCACCATTCGACGCGTGGTTTGCTCCTACGGGTAGCTGAAGATGCGCCGCATCCAACTAGGCGAGCGGCAGCGGCTGCGGTGGCCGGAGCTCACCGGAAACGAGCTCGTGGCGGCGGCTGGAGCTACGGGTGGGTGCGGGGTTGGCGCTGCGGCTTGCAAACGAGCCGGCTGTCACGCTAGTTCGGCTCTACGGAACGTTGTGAGCGCAACGGGCGCACGCACGGGACCAAAAGGTCACCGAGGCTTCGCCGGCGACGAGCGCGGGCGGCGGCCGGTTTCGGTCGTTGGCAAGGCGGCAACTACGGCGTGCAAACGAGAGAACGGAAAGGGGGAGAAGGAAGAGGAGCTCACGAGGAGTTGGCTGGTGCAGACGACGGGGCCGGGGAAGCGTCGATGGTGGCGAATCGACGGTGAAGATCCTCGGCGGCCGGCGAGGGGGAAAACGCCGGGGGCGGCATTCCGGGGCTCTTCTGGTCGCGTGAGACGACGAGAAGGACGAGGGAGGACCGGCGGAGCTCGAGGGCGTGTCGGAGAGGCTTCGGGAGGGCTGCGGCCGTGCGAGCGCTGGTCGGCGGCGACGGGCTCCGTTCAGGCAGAGAGGAAGAGGGAGCAGAGGAGAGGATGAGGCGAGGGAGAGAGTGAGAGAGAGGGTCGAGGGCGAGTGCGTGGCGCTCCGTGGCGTCGTCTAGGAGGGGTCGGGGAAGCAGGAGGTGGCCGGAGAAGCAGGAGGTGGCCGGGGCGCGTGGCCGCGCGCGCCGGGCGCGTGCCCGTCCTCCTGGCAAGGGAGGAAGGCGACAGGGGGGTAGCGGTGGCGGGCTGGGCCGGCCAGCTGCAGTGCTGGGCCGGTTTGGCTACCAGGTGAGCGCCAGGTAGGCTTTCTGCTCTTTTTAAATTTTTCTTCTGTTTGTTTTATTTAAATTCCTTTTTGCCACTGTTTTGAATTTAAAATAATTCAAACAATGCCAAAAACTGCTCTGAATATTTTTATTTTGCTAGATGAACTTTTTCCAAAAGCTCATAAAATATTTCAGGGGTATTTGAAATTATATTCTAATTATATGAATATAATTCAAATTCAAATAGCTAATGATTTAAATTCAAAGTCCCAAAAATAAATCCTTAAAAATGTTCAATATTTTGGTTGGGACCAGAACCCTTGCCAAAAATTATCAAACATCATCTAAGAAGAGCATTTTGGAACAATGAATGAGATTTTAGGGTTTTTGCCCTTCTTTTATTTAAGTTTTTGAGGCTTCCAAATTTCCTCAGTTCTAGTTTCAGAAATTTAAACATGATGCACAGATGGAAGCAAGCATAGGTCAGGCCAGAACTAGGGATGTGACAACTCACCCCCACTAAACAAGAATCTCGTCTCGAGATTCAAGCGTAGGGTAAGATGAAAGGGAAACGCAAACTAGTATAATCTTCATGATCCAGGGTGCACTTCAAATGAACGTTGATTTGAACACCATCTTTGTCTTGTCGTCTTGCTCTGAGAACTCCAGCTAATCATGACAGCAAGAGGAAAAGGACAACTCCGGAAGAATCGATCTTCTCGAAGAGCAAACAACTCAGGATCAACTCATGGGATGAGACATTGCCACATCTCTCGAGCTGAGACACGAAGCATACATCTGAAGAAATGGAGTGAGACAGATGACGAGGGCTCGCTAGGTAGACAACAATTCCAGACTTAAGAATGTGGTGATCGGTTGTCAACGTAGCGAGGAGTTGAATTGCCATGATACCATAACGATGCACCTTAGGAACCGTGACTCGTAGATATATCCCCTTAAGTGGCAAAAAGAATTACTTTTGATTCCGAGACCATTGAAACTCTTTATGCCAGCCTAAGGCAATTCACAGCAATCGATTGGCGGGGGTCGGTAGAATGGCATACTCGAACTTGGAAGATGTGGACTACCTTGTTGAAGACAACACAATGGATGATTTTTGCTTATCACCGGAAATGGAAGAGACCCATGGTAGAATGGCACATTGGCGGTGCAAGCTGGGAACAAAATGCAAATGCTGGGAATGATTCTGGTAACTAGGGAAGAACCCAACAATAGAGAGTGAATTCACTGTTTGAAAGGTTATAGCATTGCCGAGGAAACTGAGAGGAATCCCAGTTAGTGCCGAAGATAACACCTAGCGCTTGTGCACGCTCTCAAGAACTTGAGCATTTCCATAATCATCAAGGTTTTACCAACATCCGTGTCAAGGATCCTGGCAACACAACTTGCTACCGTGATGAATGATGATGGATGATGCAGATGCAAAGGAAGATATCACTTTCTCAGATTTCACGCTTGGCGAGGCTAAGGAAACAAAATCTGGATGATCGACCGAGAGACATTTAGCACTCCTCTTCTAATGTTCTCCTTGATGTGCTGGCGTAATCCTTAGATAATTATGGTTTGATATCTAGAACATCAAGTAAAAGGTCGGACTTCGGGAGCACAAGAATGCATAAGGAACAGTTACGGAGGTAAATCCTACGAAATCCTTATGGGGAGGTGGCCAACTTCCTCAAACAAGATACTACAATAATAGGTCTTCCGGCTAGGTGTGTTGGCCACGACATCCACTTACCGGTTATCGAGGGACCAATATTATAGTTCTTGGGAAATGTTCCAACCATCATATCTGCCTGAGATTCAGATCTGGTTGGTGTCAGGATATTCCAGACTCATCGAGTCTAGGAAGAAAAATGAAAGTTTGCAACACAAATCGACGAGATGACGTTGCGAGATTCTCGGGAAATGAACTACGATAGCAAGCTCCAAAACATGAGCTGGTTCTGCTACACATGTGTGAACACGCTGCCTCAGACAAACATGATCACATGGTAGTCTTACAATAAAACACTACCGAGTTCTGGTTGGGAACCATCAGCGAGGATATCGAAGTTCTTTCATAAGTCCGGATTAGCTCTCATGAAGATACTCCTTCTCCTTGAACAAATCAGTCAGTGGCTTGGTGTGCTAGGATACACATATGGAATGAAGATGATCAGTCTATCAAACCACAGAATACTTCGCACGTGCATAACTGACTTGTGATGGTTTCAGAGGAGGTAAAAACATGCTTTCTCGAATTCACGGCGGCAACTTACATCAAATGCACGTGAATCAAAGGAAGTCACTTCTTTTATCCAAACATATACCTCAGAGACGGAACTCGAAGGCATTGTTTACAAAGTTTCCAACGCTAGCTTAATGTCCAACAGAATCATGGAGAAGATAAGGATGTTGTCGATGGCTCAACAACAATTCATCCAGGTTCCCTTTTAAAAGGAATTCCATAGTTAAGTGAACACGGTGATAGCATTGGTCAGACCAAAAGATATAATGGTGTATGCTCGAGGAAAATCCACGAATAAGACAGCATTACGAACATCGTTGGTTCTGATTTGATTTGAGAACAGCCCACGCTCAAATCGAAGTTTTAACAAGATAATAGGTCCAACAACTGATCACAGGGACCAATCGATGAAGATATCATCTTTCTTCAGCACACACTACACAAGAATGTCCCTTTGGAACGAACTAAGTTAGGCAAGCTTTTATCTTCCAATTCTCCAAGTTGTTGTCTAGCTTAACCAACTAGCTCCGGGATATCTAACACCGATCTTGGAGAGAGGGTGGTTCCCAAGAAACCAACTTGATCACGAGCTCAACATAACAGTCAGGGGACAACCTGGTAATACTTCCGAGAAGATATTCGGAAAATCACGAACCACCGGTATGTTACTAAGCTCGAGAGCAATCTTTCTTTTCAGGGCAAGATGATATGATCAAATGAGCGAGGACTTGACAAAATACTAACTCATCAATCAAAGAGTGCACCAGGAAATAAGGACTAGGTAGCACAATCAACCTTAGGGTGACGATTCAATAATCAACACGCTAAGAATGAGGTTATCGTCCATTTAACTACCAAGCAACAGAGTTGCTAGCAGTATTGATTTCACACACCACGACTCGCTTGTTGGCATTTCGGTTACAATAACACAGGAACCGAGGAATGAACAATGATGGCAAGAAGTATCACTGTACCAAGAGTTCATAGGATGGTGTGCAATTCCTATAACAATCCCGATATAAAGATGGTAATACTCCAAGGTAGAGCAGAGCAAAAGCAAGATTAGCAATTTGATCTGCGGAGTACGACTTCTTTGACCCAATCCCGGAAATGGAAGAGGTACTGGAGTTTGTTTCTCCTAGTCATTCCGCGATAGAATGGCTTGATGGACCACAAGAATAATAGGCATTGATGAACGAATGCATGCATACTCTTGACTATCAATTGATAGACGAGGGTCGGAAGACAATTAAAGCGGGACAACCCAAAGGAACATATAACTTTCTGAGTTGTGGATGCATAGATTAGTATGTCGAACCAAGTTCAACAAGTTTCTTCCGAATAACCCATGCAGAAAAGTAGAACTAGCAGAGTCGCAATATAGAATGGAGAACTCATAGAGGGCCTGTTGTGAGCTTTTGATCCAACAACTTCTGCCATAATGGTTCATGGTATTTGGAAGAACGATATACCACGGACCTCGAGGACTATCGCAAAGGTTACTAATATACTAAAGGAACTAGCAAGAACTATCAACATGAAGCAAGTAGGGTGAATCTCGGTTCGAAAACCCAGGAATAGAATACCTACTACTAAGTAGCATCACGGGATGCTTTCGAGAATAAAGGCCAGAATCTTCACACTGGGAACACAAAACATGGCTAGATTACTAGATGATCCCCTAAGACACCTAGGGTCATAATAATATCTCCAACATATGTGTCGAGGCAATAAATTACCTCAACGCACCGGTTAGTGTGCTTATTCTGACCATAAGGGATATCGGGAACGGAAAGAAAGGATTTGCAAATGCATCAGACTATTTAGAAACCTGGGATGACTCGGACAGCATAACGGCTGTAAATGCTCAGAAAAGAATTGAGACATTCACAAAAATGGTGGCATAACCACTCGGAAGCACAATATCAAGGTTTCGAGATCAACAGTTAACGTACGGAAGTAGTAGAAACTGAACTCAAGCTTAAATCCAACAATCTTATAAGTCTACGGATTAGTAACACGTGATCCTGATAGAAAGAAGGGATAGCCTAGTTCTTAATCACCGTAGAAGAGAAGATGATGACTCAGATCAGAAGGCCATGAGGTATAAGGAGTAAAAAGAGCCTTACGTTCCATCCCACAATCAATTCCCTTATATAACTAAAGAATTTCTAGACTCAACTTCGACCAGTTTGGCTTGGTAATCCTATAGGCAGTCAAGCTCTGATACCAACGCTGTCAGGACCCCAACTCAATGCCACATCGATCTAGCATGTAACACATCATATCACTTTGCGGCCTCACGCACGGTATTCCCACGGGTGCCACCTTACCTGGCCCGGGACCGTTTGCGTCTTTTGGCTCACGTATATGATAGTGTCGCTAGCATCCATATGACAAAGAACCCGGGCTGACATGGCTAGTCGTGAACCCAAAGTGGCACTAACTTACAGGGACAGGCATCCATGACCCAGCATCGAACGTGTCGGTCATCAGCGAGTGAATCCAGGCTGTAGCACTGGGATAGCAGGACTCCGGTGAACCGGGCTGTAGCGGGCTAACAGGACTCTGGTATTCATCGCGTGACATTTCCCCGAAGGGACAGACACAGGAACGAAGAAGGACACATGCCGGCCAGCCTAAGTGTTCCGGAGCAGTAGCAAGCTACCATGGCTCAGTGGAAACACTAGGAGACATTTCCCGGTAAGAGAGGCTACTAAGGATAAACAAATAGATAGTCAGATCCCACACATACCACGCATTCCAATAACATACACACAATATGCTCGATATGTGCAAATACAACATGGCATCACAACGTGACTCTACAACTCAAGTATTTATTCAATAGGCTCCGAGGAGCGAGATATTACAAACATGGGTCTCATGACCCAACACTCAGATCATACAAGTCAAAGCACATGCGGAAGCTATGATGTCTGAGTACAGACATCTATAAATGAAAAAAAGGCTAAGAAGCCTGACTATCTACCAGATCCTGCCGAGCGCACAAGATCGTAGCTGAGGTAACAAGCTAAACGTCGAAGTCCACGTGGAACTACTAGTGAGACTGAAGTCTCTCTGCAAAAACATAAAATAGGCAAACGTGAGTACAAATGTACCCAGCAAGACTTACATCAGATCTATCTACATATGCATCATTTTCAACAAGGGGATGGTGGAGTTTAACTGCAGCAAGCCAGCTTTGACTCGGTGGCTATCCTGAACTACGACTGCAAATAACTCTTTTGAGGTGGCGCACACGAGTCCACATATTCACCATATCAATACACCACTATGGATCCGCTCCCGTCTCCCTACGAGAACGCCATCCATAGCACTCACGCTTATCTTGCGTATTTTAGAGTATCCACTTTCACTTGTCTATGAACTATGCAAGGGGTCCAAGTTTCCATATCCGAGGAATCCGGCTATTCGAATAGATAATGATAACCCTGCAGGGGTGTACTTCTTCACACACGCTTTCGCCACTTACCGCCCTGTACACGTCATGTACCTTGGCAACCTTCAAGCGGAAGCCGGGCGAGGGAGTCGGCCACGACCTGACTAACCGAACAAGTCTCTAGTCCAGGTTTATCGCCTATTCGGGTGCCATCCGCAAGGAGATCCGGTCAGGGTGTCGCTCACGGCCCCAAACGATGTGTGCAGGGTTCCCAAGCCCACCTCGACGGGTGGATGTACGCTTGGTAAACCGTGCCACTGTGCCTAGTCTGTCCCAAGCCCACCTGTACCGGGTGCCACTTGGTAGACTACTAACACTACCTACAAACACCAGAAACTAGTTGCAACTCCTGGACAGAGATCATGTTGATTAATAAGTCGAGATAGTCAATTAAGGATCCCAATGTGTGGTAGTAGCTGTTCATGGATCACAAACACAGAACTCAGTTCCTGAGGACGGCTGCAATGAGACAACCCACCATGTACTCCTACATGGCCTCTCACCGCTACCTTTACCAAATCGTGTTCACACACTTAGCTCACACACAGTAGGACATGTTCACACGCCTCTGATTCATCCCCGATGAATCAGACGTGACTCAACTCTAAGCAGTAGCAGGCATGACAAACAAGCCTGAATGAGTAGGCACATCAGGGCTCAAACAACTCCTACTCATGCTAGTGGGTTTCATCTATTTACTGTGGCAATGACAGGTCATGCAAAGGATAAAGGGGTTCAGCTACCGCAGCAAGTAACAAATATGACGTTGTTGTCCTAATGCAGTAAAAGAGAGCAGGAGCGAGAGAGTGGGCTTTTATCGGAATGAACAAGGGGGTTTTGCTTGCCTGGCACTTCTGAAGATAACATTGAGTCTTCATCAGTGTCAACGATCACCACATCGGAACATCGTCTACCGGGAGGGAACAGATACCGACAACAAAGAAGAGATACAATCAATGCAATGCACATTATGATGCATGCTCATGACATGGCAATATGAATGTGTTTTGAGCTAATGCAACTAGCAACAGATTAAATGAAGTTGGTTTGAATACAAGATTCAAATTCAAACTCCATATGTGATTATTTAAATGCCCTTTATATGATTTGTGCTAAACAGCATCTATAAGTTGTTCTAACATGCATGAAAATGGTACAGATGGATTCCTTGAATTTTTCTGATAATTTTTCATATATAAATTATTTAATTTGGAGTTACGGTTGAATTTCTATGAGTTTTAGAAGTTTTGGACATTTTCTGAAAATATTAAATCATTTAAGATTTATTTAAATTCTAGAAAGGAATTATTGCGTCAGCACCACGTCACTGTGACGTCAGCAGAGTCAACTGGGCGTCCCAGGTCAAACCTGACGTGCGGGGTCCACACGTCAGTGACACAGGAACTAATCCCGGTCAAACCCAGCGCTGACTGGGGTTTGACCAGGGGTGGGGCCCACTGTCAGTGGCTGTAGGTTGATTAACCAGCTGGGTTAGCTCCTAATGACGGAGCCATGTCAGCTCCCGCCGGAGTTTCGCCGGCGACGACCATGGCCGACGACGGAGATGCAACGTGTGCTCGCTACGGAGCACCATTCGACGCGTGGTTTGCTCCTACGGGTAGCTGAAGATGCGCCGCATCCAACTGGGCGAGCGGCAGTGGCTGCGGTGGCCGGAGCTCGCCGGAAACGAGCTCGCGGCGGCGGCCGGAGCTACGGGTGGGTGCGGGGTTGGTGCTGCGGCTTGCAAACGAGCCGGCTGTCACGCTAGTTCGGCTCTACGGAACGTTGCGAGCGCAACGGGCGCACGCACGGGACCAACAGGTCACCGAGGCTTCGCCGGCGACGAGCGCGGGCGGCGGCGGGTTTCGGTCGTTGGCAAGGCGGCAACTACGGCGTGCAAACGAGAGAACGGAAAGGGGGAGAAGGAAGAGGAGCTCACGGGGAGTTGGCCGGTGCAGACGACGGGGCCGGGGAAGCGTCGATGGTGGCGAATCGACGGTGAAGATCCTCGGCGGCCGGCGAGGGGGAAAACATCAGGGGCGGCGTTCCGAGGCTCTTCTGGTCGCGTGAGACGAGGAGGAGGACGAGGGACGACCGGCGGAGCTCGAGGGCATGTTGGAGAGGCTTCGGGACGGCTGCGGCCGTGCGAGCGCTGGTCGGCGGCGACGGGCTCCGTTCGGGCAGAGAGGAAGAGGGAGCAGAGGAGAGGATGAGGCGAGGGAGAGAGTGAGAAAGAGGGTCGAGGGCGAGTGCGTGGCGCTCCGTGGCGTCGTCTAGGAGGGGCCGGGGAAGCAGGAGGTGGCCGGAGAAGCAGGAGGTGGCCGGGGCGCGTGGCCGCGCGCACCGGGCGCGTGCCCGTCCTCCTGGCAAGGGAGGAAGGCGACAGGGGGGTAGCGGTGGCGGGCTGGGCCGGCCAGCTGCAGTGCTGGGCCGGTTTGGCTACCAGGTGTGCGCCAGGTAGGCTTTCTGCTCTTTTTAAATTTTTCTTCTGTTTGTTTTATTTAAATTTCGTTTTGCCATTGTTTTGAATTTAAAATAATTCAAACAATGCCAAAAACTCCTCTGAATATTTTTATTTTGCTAGATGGAATTTTTCCAAAAGCTCATAAAATATTTCAGGGGTATTTGAAATTATATTCTAATTATATGAATATAATTCAAATTCAAATAGCTAATGATTTAAATTCAAAGTCCCAAAAATAAATCCTTAAAAATGTTCAATATTTTGGTTGGGACCAGAACCCTTGCCAAAAATTATCAAACATCATCTAAGAAGAGCATTTTGGAACAATGAATGAGATTTTAGGGTTTTTGCCCTTTTTTATTTAAGTTTTTGAGGCTTCTAAATTTCCTCAGTTCAAGTTTCAGAAATTTAAACATGATGCACAGATGGAAGCAAGCATAGGTCAGGCCAGAACTAGGGATGTGACAACTCACCCCCACTAAACAAGAATCTCGTCTCGAGATTCAAGCGCAGGGTAAGATGAAAGGGAAACGCAAACTAGTATAATCTTCATGATCCAGGGTGCACTTCAAATGAACGTTGATTTGAACACCTGCACCTAAAGAATAGGTGCATGCTTGACGCACATACTCACGTCTCATTCCCGGCCACACCCGCGCGGGTACATGGTGGAGTTCATTTCTGTACGAAAAGGCAGTCCACCTGATAATTTGACGCATGTAGTGGTTGTTTACTCGAAGGAGGGTCGTGTACCACGCGTATACGGAACAAAGTTTGACTTGACGCATTAGTATTAAATAACGTTATATTCCTCAATGGCACGTACAGAAAATAAAACAATTGTCATCGGGAAAAAATAAAAATCAGCTCCACTATATACAATGGAGTCTGCCTTTCGGGGTTTGTCTCTTGTCACACTATCTCACACAAGGCGGCGGTGGCCTCTCTCTCTCTCATCGTTGGTCACTTATCCGGCCGCATCCCGTCCACCGAAAGAAAGGGAGGATGTGCATTGTTTCTCTGTTCGACGGCGTTGACGCAGCACGTCCTGATCTACGGTACCCGCCGTTCTCTCTGACCAAACTCTGGCGCGGTAGGGCCTTCACCACTTGCTCACTGCCATAGTATGGGCAGATCCCGGCCGCCGGCGCCCTCCTAGTTACATCCCGACGACCCGTAGGTACAGCTTCCTCCAGTCTTGCTCCACTACCCATCTTCCCACGTTGCTGCATGTGGAAAATCCTACATGTGGATCTTCTTTAGTTGTTTTCTTAAAACGTATCTCGGCCGGCATACTTTCCATCTTGCAATCTCATCCTCAAACCGTTTTTTATAAACCACCAAGCTGCTATCTTTCCCTTATTACATGGAATATGCTTCTTTTTTGTCGGCCTATGTGTCTTCAACTCATGTTATCGGGTAGTAATTGTTTCCTTTCTACCTCCTTTGCAAACAGGGCTATCCATTTCACCTCATTGCTATTGCGACCTTTTGGTGAACTATGCAAATCACCTTTTTCTTAAGAGTGTTTTGTGCAGTTCTGCCAAAATGTCACACGGGCAACATTTTTACATTTCTGTGGGACTGCAAAAAGGGAGATTGGTTTTGCTATCCTCCTCATCCAACTCCGTGCCTAATCTTCTCCAACAAGTAGTTAGTCCTAAAGAGAGATCACAGAGGTGAGCGGCTTCTATTTGTGTGTGTTATGTTTCATCATCTAGTTCCACTATTATTGTAATCACACTAACTGAATATCTTTGCAAACAGGGATGATTAGCTGGATTTCAGTGGAGCTGCACAAAATGATTGGATTGTGATGTCCTCCATACACCTCTTTTTTGGCTACAGAGCTGGGTGAAACTAGCTGCCAACCAATGAACACTATGCCCAGGAAGTGGAGCCATGCCTACTAACAGCATCGATCAATTATATATTTTTCTTTATTTGTACACCTTCTCACAACTTTGTCTTCAATTGTCATGTGAATATTGGCGCTGATCTGCGATCCATTGAGATGCATTAGTAGCCATGGTAGTTTCATTTGTATTTGATGGAATGTTGTAACGACCCAATCTTGAGGCAAGGGGACACATGAATCCTAAGTTGAAACCTTTTTTTCCTGCGGGAACCAAAGTTGAAACCTTCATAGCATCACAGTACAATTTCGTTATGCTGGAAAATTATGCGTACATATAAACCAATCCTGAAGGATTGATAGCAATGCCAGAAACAATTCAACTTCGTTTCGCCGACATGTGGGACATCCTTCGTCTGGCTCCACCAGCCATGCAACAATATTGAGTGCACAACTGTAGGGAAGATTCACCCTGGTCATTGCGCCACAGTAATAATGACTAGTGAGCAATCAAATCACACAGCCCTACCTTTGCCACAGTAAGTTGCTCGGATGAAGCAACCATCATTTCTCTCTGCATTGAATCCGCTGGTACTCCAATATTCCCAGAGTAATAGGCAAAGCAACCATCACTTCACCTTTCCCACAGTAAGTACTACCTCCTTTTTTTATTCTAAAAACAACCACACGCGAATATTGGATGGTAGCAGCACAACAACTGAATCAAAAATCAAAACCAACCTATGAACTACTACTAATGGTGAGCATTTGCTTGTATCATGTACTCCGTCCGTTCATGTATATAGGGCTTAATGCATTTTCCGAGACTAACTTTGGCCCTATTTGGATCCATGGGTTGGAGTTAGTTTGAGCTAGTTGGGGCTCAATAGCCCTAAAGTATCCAAACATGAGGGTTAAGTTGGAGCAAGTTGCACCAAACCCACCGAAAAACTATCCCACACAAGAGGTGCTAATTGGAGATAGTTCTCATTGGGCCCACTAAAAAATCACTTTCCACTCTCGATCCTGCCAGCCAAGTGGTGCTAATTAGAGCTAGTTATCATGGGGCCCACTAAAAATCACTTTTCTCTCTCCAGCAAGTGCATTTATTATCAATCTAACCCTATCATCCAAACACCTCTTTGGCTAGAGTTAGTTCAGGGTTAGTCATGAGTTAGTCTAACCTCTAGCTAAGTTAGAGTATCCAAATAGGAGCAGTATAGGACATGCAAGTTGCTCAAAGCATACCGTCAAATTCGTATGTCAAAGGATCTTTTTTTGTTGAAACAGAACGTGAAAGGATCTTCGAATGATATAGTTTTCAAATTACATAAAATCTTATAAATAGTCAAAGGCAACCTCGAAGAATACATTAGGCCCTATAGAAAATCTTATCAATAGTCAAAACCAAGTGTTACTACTACACCAAACTAGTTTAAAACGAGAAAATGGACCCACTCACGGCACGACATGCCTGTCTCGTTTGGTCCGTCGGTCAAAGCGCTTCCTCTTCTTGGCATAACAATAGAGTATAGTAATTTTTTTAGAATTCTCTTGGCATGTCGCTAACATGTGATGAGTTAACTGACCTCAATAGACGGCAAAATCGCCAGCCCTCCGCACTTTGAGAGACGAGGAGTGAGAAGCGATACGGGCTGGTGGATTACTAGAGCTAGGTGTCGCACGGAGGCCAAGAAATATGGTGATAGCGTGGGTTGGCCATGTATGATGTAACTACACTGGGATGCCCTGTTTCAGACTCTTCCGGTCTACTATGGAGAAGATTGGGGTACATTTTATATCACCGAATAAAAATATTAAAGAGTGTAGATGCTCCACCACGAGGTTTCTTGCTCCTTAATGGTTGTCAAAAAGCGTTCTTCTAAGTTTTGCTGACACATGGGACATCGAGTATCCTGGTCTCGTGTCATGCAAGAAAATGGAGTTAAGTATAGTAGGAGAGACTCACCAATAGTCACGAACGTAGGTGGAGTACGTGCACGAATCACCCGAAAAAAGGAATACAAGAACGAAGAGAAGAGGTGCAGGTACCGACACAGGTACTCTTTGCCTCTTTCCCTAATACTCACGCGCGGGTACACGATGAGCTCCTTTCTGTATGAAGAGGCAGATCACTAGATAATGTGGCGAGTGTAGTAGTTGTTCGTGGGAACCACGCGCGGACGAATCAAAGTTCGATCATGACGCGGTGGCACGTTTTTATAAATTAAGTTATTCTATTTCATGGCACATACGCAACATTTATTTGAAATGAGAGTACGCAACATTATTTTCTCAATGGAATGTGAATCATGAACGCACTGAATTACGGAGCACGGGATGGTAGCCATGGACATGGTCAGCCCTTTTTGGAGACTAATACACTACTTTTGATGTGTCTCGTCAACTTGTAAACGAGGGGAAGCTTTGCTTACTAGTACGACCTCTCCCTCACTCACGCGCGCGCGGTGGCTTTTAGGACGAGGCGAAGCTTTTGCTTTACGATAGTGCGCTTAATACAGGCGGTGGACGTGCGATAGTTCATTTGGTGTCAGATTTCCAGAAGTATCTATACTATAGTACCATCATCATTGTTCGACTTCCGGAAGAGGCGAAGAGCCAAGCGCATGGTCACCTACTCACAGTATAACCAGCCGTGTTTGCACGAATTTTTTAACGTAGTATAATCTGAGTGGATTTCTCCAATGGTCATCACACGTGAGCCAATCAATTGGCACCCTTTCATGCTCCATTTTGTCTTGCGTTCCTTCCTCCATCTAGCACGCTGACAAGTGGGCCCCATGCTCATGTATGCCAACGTGGTAGTTAATTATTTTGCCAGAGTCAGCTATCACACCCTTTCGATGCCATGTCAATGTACACACTAGAAACAAGTTAGACTTGTTCGGTTCAACTGCCACCCTAGGTGTTTGGAGAGAAATTGGCCAGCGCGAGGCGGTTCTATAGGTGGGCAGGCGGCAAAAACAGGGGGGAAACGCACGGACTAGCTAGTCGAGGGTGGGAAGCTTCTACATTCGCGGGGGACATGGCATTGGCCATTGGGCAGCAACAGGCGGTCATCCGGGTACGCTATAAAGGATACGAAGAGGCATCCTATATCAGCAAGGATCAACTTCCCTACTGATAGTTCATCTAATAGAACTCCCAAGTTAACTATGCTGAGGCTAGAGTAGTCATGAGATGGGTGACCGGATGGGAAGTGTACTCGATATTAACTAGATTGATGGGTCACTGCGAAGGTTTATAAATAAATCTTTATAGTGACCCATCCATATAGTTAATATCGAGCTCTTTGTTTTGTAACTTTTGACATTTTTTGTTTTTTGAACACATGTCAATCAAAGGTCTATCGTGTTACTTTTTAATAGTTTTTCTTTTTTTGAACACATGCTAATTGACTTGAAAGAAGGTCTATCGCGTTACTTTATGACATGTTTCCAAAAAAGGTGATATGACCTATGTCAACTTATAAGTCATTTCTATCAAATTAACTTCGAGGTACTTGTTCTCAAATTAATCTCTAGGCCTTGCCAGAGTGCTACAATGTGTCGGCGTCAATTGCAAGATGAGCCACCAAGCTAGCAGTGGAGTTGCCAACATGCTCAAAGTGCACGCAACATTGAGTAGAAAGAAGCATGCATAGGAATTTAATGCGTGCTTAGGGAGGCCCTTTGCTCAATGAGCAAGTACTCTTTCGGTTATACTATAAGACTAGCCACAGTGGGAGTAACTTTAGCAGTAACATTGAGTCCAACTCAGCAAATTTACTTATGTGGCAATGAGTTAATGAGGAGAGAGGTAGTTTGAGTAACTTAGCTAGTTACTATAACATCACATGTCCCAATGCAATATGAGTCTATAACCTAATAAATGAAGATTTGCATGTTACCACACTTATGTTACTACCCACTATGCGAAGAGGCTTCCTATATCGGCAAGGACCTGCTTCCCTACCGATTGCTCATCCAATAGTACTCCCAATTTAATTGTGCTGAGGCTGGAGTAGTCACCAAATGGGTGACCAAATGGGAAGTGGGCTCGATGTTAAACTAATGGATGGGTTACTATAAACGTTTAATTGGCTTAAAGGTATATAGTGCTCCGTCCTATTAGTTGAACCTCGAGGTCTTTGTTTTGTAATTTTTGACATTTTTTTTGAACACATGTTAATCGAAGGTCTATCGCGTTCCTTTTTGATAATTTTTGTTTTTTGAACACATGTTAATTGGCTTGAAAGTAGGTCTATCGTGTTACTTCACGACATCTTTCCAAAAAAGTGATATGACTTTTGTCAACCTATAAGGAATGTCTGCAAAATTAACCTCGAGGTACTTGTTCTCAAATTAACCTTTGGGTCTTGCAGAAGTACTTGTTTTTTGAATACATGTTAATCGAAGGTCTATCGCGTTATTTTTTGATAATTTTTGTTTTTTGAACACATGTTAATTGGCTTGAAAGAAGGTCTATCATGTTACTTCACGACATCTTGCCAAAAAATGTGATATGACTTCTGTCAACCTATAAGGCATGTCTATCAAATTAACCTCGAGGTACTTGTTCTCAAATTAACCTCTGGGGCTTGCAGCTGTACTTGTTTTTTGAACACATGTTAATTCAAGGTCTATCGCGTTACTTTTTGATAATTTTTGTTTTTTGAACACATGTTAATTGCCTTGAAAGAAGGTCTATCATGTTACTTCAGGACATCTTTCCAAAAAAAGCGATATTACTTCTGGCAACCTATAAGGCATGTATGTCAAATTAACCTCGAGGTACTTGTTCTCAAATTAACCTCTGGGCCTTGCAGGTGTGCTGCAATGTGTTAGCATCAATTACAAGATGAGCCAGCAAGCTAGCAGTGAAGTTGCCAACATGCTCAAAGTGCACACAACATTGAGTAGAAAGAAGCATGCCCAGGAAATTAATGCGTGCTTAGGGAGGCCTTTTCTCAAAGAGCAAGTGTATATAAGGCACAGTTGGTAGGCTATAAGGACGAGAGCGAGAAGCGACATGGGCTGCTGGATATACTCACACTATAAAAGGTGTCCCACAGAGGTAACATTCAAAGTTATTCTCACACTAAAAAATGGTATAGGAATGTGGAGAGATTTGGTTGATTTTATATCACTGTATAATATAAAATATTATGGGTACAGACGCGCCACCGCGAGGTTCCTTGCTCCTTCTCGGTTGTCGGGAATCTATGTTCTTCCACACTTTTTTTGACATGAGCTTTGTTCATCCTTTTGCCAAACGCGGGACATCTAGCATCAAGGTGCACGTGTCATGTAAGAAAATGGAGATAATCAGATAAGCAGTGCGTAAGTGAGTCGTGCACCTCGATAGCACCTACTCCTACTAGGCAATATTTTTTCTTCTCGATGGCACGTGAATAGTGCATGTACTCAATGACGGAGCACGAGATGGTAGCCATGGACATGGTCGGCCCTTTTTGGAGAGAGTACTAACCGTTAACTCGCAGAACGAGGAGAAGCTTGCTTACTACGCGTTCTCCCTCGCCAATGCATGCGCGGTGGCTCGGAGCATGAGGAGCAACTTTTGCTTACAAGCGGTGAACGTGCAGCAATTCATTTGGTGTCAGATTGCCAGAAGTACTACTATTATACCATCATTATTGTTCGACTTCTGAAAGAGGTGAAGAGCCAAGCGCAAAGTCACCTACTAACCTAGTACAATATACTATTGCCAAAGTCGGTCCACCTTTTTAGAGCATCATTAATTAATATAGGTTGCTCTTACAACGGCACATCATTTAGAGCAAGTACTCTCTTCGTAAGAACTTATGAAAACACATGAATAGGAAAAATAAAGGATTGGAGTGGCACGTCCACTTGAATCCCATGGCATTAACATAGTGTTCTCCTAAAAAAACCCATAGTGTTTGACATAGGAAAAACAAAGGAAGTGAAAAAAAAAGTTGATGTGGATGCTAGATTGCCAATTAACACATGATTTCATAGAAAAAAAAATCCTATAGCACTCTATCCTGTGAATCAAACGAGCAATGTCGGAAAACTATGAGGGGGGTGTCTCCAACAGTGGTCCTCGGCTCGCACCTAGCATCACGATGGTCGAACTTGCAGTCATTCATCTGGTACATGTGGCATCTCAGATCTGGACACAAGGTGACGTACACCATGAAGGATAATGTTGTCCTCAAAGACGGACATACACGGTCAAGGGGGTAAGGGCGGACGCGACCTCTCACTGCGTCCGCCATTTGAAGCGGCGCACCAACCAAGGGCGCCGCCCACTGCACCCCCAGCTGTACCCGCCTCCTCGCCGCATTCAAAAACCTACATTTACTAGCAAGATGCCCATGCGTTGCATGGAACATTAAGATGCATTTGTACGAGTAGTTTATCTTGTGTGAGAAAAGGATGTACGAGGAAAGGCCTTATTTGCAAATGTGGAGAGGGGTGTGGGTATATTTTTGCAAAATTGCCATAGTTTCCTTCCTATCCGTCAGATATAAATCGGACGACCTATATTCCAGGATGGCAGGCACACCATCATCACCAACTCTGTTTTTTATAAGAGTATATAGATATATAGATATATAGAGATAGATAAACCTGCATGGAATGCGAGAAACCCACTCCAGCCACACACGTCCGTTCAGGAGCAGGACGCCAGCCAAGCTCCTCCTCCACCATTTTCTCCACTCTTTCGGTGTCATCTGACGAGCAGGAAGAGCAGTTCTCCGACATAAAAGTCATCTAGGTGTCCTGCCGAGCCTGACAGTTATGAACGAGGTAGCTCGCTGCTCCACCTACCTCGCCTAGCCCATCGGAGGTAGTTGCCACACTAAGCCAGTGTATGGTTCCGTAGCTAGTTGCTCCAATACAGCTTGAGGAAGAGTGTTGACTTGCTCCATGCCGACTTGTCGGTGAGCACGACGACACATGCATCGTCGCTGCCCTCAAGTGCCTGCGACTGTGCCATCCGCCGTCGACGCGCGTGTAGCCGCGCCATGCAGGCAGAGAAAGAAGCCGTTGCGGATGGCGATGAGGTGACAAGGCTACGCGGATGACGGCGAGGTAACGGCCAGCATGTCCCCTCCCGCCGCCATCATCGAGGAGAAGTAGAACATGGGAGGCCGCCGCCAATTGTATCCCATGAAGGCACCTCCGAGGCGACGCCTGCAAAAACAACCGGTGTCTTGCATGATTCTTTTTCAGCTTGATTCTGGAGGAGGACAAAGAGATCGGGCGGCGAACATTTAGATTAAGTATACTAATTCTACCAGGCTGGTTGTAATGGGAGTATCATAATTAGTATCATGCATGCGAACTAGGCAAATTTGATGAGGTGGCGTAGAATTAAATGAAGAAAGAGAGGGTTGAGTATCATATTATGATACCATATGGAATTAAGTTACTCCCACTGTGTTTAGTCTTAGGCCTTGTTCGGTTCAACCTCCTCCCAAGGGGTTTGGAGAGGAATGCAGGGGAATTTGTCTTGTAAATGATTTAATCCCCCACAATCCCTATTAACCTATGTATATTGTGGGCATGTGATTTGACCCCTCATTTTTCCGCGCTACGTCCAGTGTGAGTGTCTGCATGCATTACACCATCCACTAATTTGGTGGATGCCAAGCCGACCCGAAAAGGAGCTATAACTTTTTTTCAAGTTGAAAAATGTTACGGATGAGGAGCCATAATTAAGCTGGAGGCGTCTCTTATTATCTTTCGAATGGGCAATAAGCTAGAGAGATGGAGAGCGTCTCTAATGGGCTGCCTCTAGTGTTAAGGCCATCCAGTACAAAACACGAGCAGTCGGCTGGGCTGATACAAAAGCCAATCCATCTTAAAGCCCATTTGTTTTTGTTTTTGCGAGGAGAAGCCCATATTTCCTGAAGAGGGGGCGATCCCAGAAAAACCCTCCTTCCTCCTCGCTTCCACTTATACTACAGCTCGTTGTACTCTCCCGCTTCCGTCGCCCCCCATTTCCCCCCACTCCCCATATTCCTCACTCATACAGTAAACCCCCGCTCACCTTCTTCCTCACTTGTACAGAAAACGCCTGCTCCTATTCTCCCACTCCTACAGAAAACCCCATCCCTCCTTTTCCCCCAGTTGCACTGCCACTTGAATCGTCTTTGGCTACTCTGCTCAAACCTGTGAGCTCGGCGCGACACCCGCAAGTAAAATGGAGCCGGCTGGCCCTAGCGCCAAGAAGATGAGGCTCCCGTCAGCGGCAACGCTGGTTGTAGCACCCGGCAGCGCGAGGAGAAGCGGCGAGCCCCCCCCCCACCCAGATTTGAGGAACCCATAGAATCTCCGGTGGACCGCAGCAGCGATCTCCCGGCGACATCCTTGGGGAGATCATCTCATTTCTCCCCACCAAGGATTGTTGTCGCACACAAGTCCTCTCAACTAGGTGGCGCCCTCTATGGCGCACCGCGCCCCTTAATCTCGAATGTCGTCAGATATCTGTCCTTCCTGAATTTGATCTCCTCAGAGCCATCTTCTCCTCTCACTAGCAGGGCCCCATTCAACGCCTCTGCATCCCGGCAGGCTACCTTCTATCCATACCCTGCATGGTGGACGCTTGGCTGACATCCCCTGAATTCGAAAAACTCCAGCAGTTTGAGTTCTACCATTACCACGAAAGTTTCATACCACGAACACACCAAGAATTTGTGCCCGCACCACCATTGTCCATCTCATGGTTTTCCTCCCCTCTCCACACCACCACCTTCTCCCGGTGCCATCTACCATATGATCTAGTACAAATGCTTCGACTCCCACTGCTAAAAAAAACTTTAGCTTGTGGTGGTTCATCTGTCGGAGGCCTCACTATACATCATCATCCACTCCAGTTGCCCTGCCCTAGAGTGCTTGCTTCTTGTTTTGGGAATAGAAATCCCTATCAGTTGTCTCCTAATAAAGTCGCCTCACCTTAAAAGCATTGGAATTTGTTTTGTAGGACAACAACTCATCATCAAAGATGCCCCTTCACTTCAAAGGTTGCTCCTTGATGATTGTTATAAACCTTCGCAAATAACTAGCATCTCTGCACCCAAACTAGAGACCTTGGGTGTAATTAGTGATCCATTTAATGATCATAGGAAGTTGGTGTTTGGCTCCTCACTTTTTCAGGTACCGTATATTATCATCTACACATTTGTAATCATAAGCTGCATTTTTAATTTGTGTGCATAAGTTTTATATCATCTTGGAGTACTCTTTGGGTACTAATATTATGTTGTATGCTCAATGAAGAGTTTGTCCATGGATAGCCTATCAATGCTGCTGGATTCTGTCAAGATCTTATATATTGGAATGTTTAGTTTTGATCTAAACATAATTATTTACTTGCTGCGATGCTTTCGATCTCTGGAGAATTTATATATAAAGGTGATGATTTCATGCACAATTAAAGCTCGTATATATTGTACTAGAATTAACCATCCAGCTGTAGCTCTTTCGACATACTCTTTTTTCAAACCTTAACTGTTTTCAATCTTCATGTCTACTTAGGCACTGCTAACACATGGAGAAAAACATCTAACCAATCGGTGGCATAATAAGCACCAGGATTTTCTTAGTTCTCATGACATTCGTTTGAGGACAATAACGATGGAAGGATATGCATCCAACCAGGCAAACAGAAGCTTTGTCACATTCTTCCTATTGAATGCGAGGTTACTATTGTCCATGAAGCTTAACTTCTACAACAAGAGATTTCTCATGGACGGACACGTTGAACAGCAAAAAAAGAAGTTTCAGGTGGACAAATGGGCTTCTAAACGTGATCGGCTTCTATTTACAACAAATTTGTAGTCATCCTCCAATAAATGTTTTTGCACAGGATGTTGATTTTATGGATCAGACCGACCATGTTTTTGTGACTGCGAAAAAGAGTGGTTGGTTTAGATGTTATTGCCATGTTCAATATGGGTTTTGTCTAAATTTGATGAACAATTAATCCTTGGGCATTTTGTACCGTTTGTAAGCTTGAGTTACATGTTGTTGCCCTCGTACTCCCCTTCGCCTGCCACTACACTGCCGCATCTTCCACGGCTCCTGTTCGTTCCCGTCCAAGGCCTCATCGACCTTCTCCGGCTTGGTTCGCTCACTGTGCCTGCCGCCGTCTAGCGTTGTCAACATGGTCAACAACCGAGAGGAATCAGGAGATGACTATACGTGGAGCAGCTGGTAGTAGGGACCCACTAGGGTCATTGCATTACACAAGCAGGTGCCTCGTTATTACAAGCCAAAAAAATACTTCCTCTTAATTGTTTGACAACTAGGTCCCACGCCATTGTCAATCTAGTCAATAAACAAGAAAATTGCACAACGAGCGGATAACACCAGGGACTCAGCAGCTCGCCCAGTTGTTTTTTAGTTTTAGAGATGGAGCTCAACTGCGTGCTGTGCGGGGGCTGTGGCCCGTCTAGCCCACACTTACGCTTTTATTTAAGCACATGACAATCCCAGTTGATATCTTTTTTCTTTCTGAAAATTCCTAGCCCAGTTCTTTTTTTTGGAGAATGCCCAACCGAGGCCTACTTGCTTTTCTCAGCCCTGCTGGGCTGCAAATCTTTCAAGACGAGGAGGGATGTAAGTAGTAAGAAATGGGCTTCCCCCAAAAATGGGCTATAAGTTGTAAAAGATGGGCTGCAAATTTTTAAACCAAAGCCAGCCGACAATTACATTCAGATATCGTTTTTTTGGATTTCTCTCCTCTTATCAAAGCAGAGTTGGTGATGATGGTGTGCCTGCCATCCTGCAATATAAGCCATCCAATCTATGTCTAACGGATAGGAAGGAAACTATGGCAATTTACCCGCACTCCTCTCCACATTTGCGGATACAACCTTCCCTCGTTCATCCTTTTCTCCCACAAGATAAACTACTCATACAAATGCATCTTGATGTTCCATGCAACGCACGGGCATCTTGCTAGTCAAGATTTTAAATTTCATTCATTTTTTGCGGAGATTTTTTTGAATTTTATTTTGATATAATATTTTAAAAATTATATTTAACGTGACTCGAAATTTCATGATTAAAAGTGTTCGGACCCCACCGTAATATGCAAAATTTCATTGATTTTTTTAGCAGTGCCCAGAATATGGTATGTAATGCTAATAAAAAGAATATGGGCTTCAAAATATCCTTAAGAATTAGCAAATGGACTGTAAATTATTGAAAATAATGGCTAAAGGGTTCTATGCTGTTTTCCACAGATTTGGAGGCTGACTTCTGGGCCTACTAGGTTGACGATGACACTGTCCTAAAAAAAATTTGACGCGTACGCAAGGCTTTTTCAACTTAGTCAACACAGAGCAGTGACTGTTGGATGTCCATTCAACAACTGTCATGCTTTTTCAAGCTCTGATCTTCCTGCTCCAGCCACCCAAACCAGCGCTGGCGGGACTGCCTGCTCCCTTCTCCCGTGGCCGGTTGTGCTGCCGCTAGGCCATCCCTATACCCACCCGCACATCTTGTTATTATCCGGCGACGTCAGCCTCACCCTGTAGCCGACCAGTCAGCGCTCGTACTCCCCTCAGCATGGTCATCCGCTGCTGTGGCTTCGCTGGCTCCGAGTCGTTCCCTTCCCGAGCCTCGCCCTTATCCATCGCTTTTGTGCTCTCGGCGCGACGTGGTCAACATGGTCAACAAGCAACAGCCATCGGAAGAGCGATGTAAGTGGGGAGGCTGAAAGTACGGACCAACACAAGCAAGTGCCTCCTTATTACGCGCAAAATAATGGTTCCTCCACCTCACAGCAGGGACCCACTGGAAGGGCCTCCCACCGACAGCTCGGACCCACTAGCTATATCTTCGCACGGAAGAAAGTGCCTCCTTATTACGGACAAAAAATGAATACTCCCCCTGCTATCTGGGTCCCACAAAAGTTGGAGGCTGACTTGTGGGCCTACTAAGTTGACGCGGATGAAGGGTTTTGTCAACTTAGTCAATATGAACGATTCTAGCTCCAGTGACCATATGATGTCCTTCCAACGTCTGTAGTGCTTCTTCAACCTCTGGTCTTCTTGCTCTAGCCGCCCAAACCAGCGCCGGCGTGCCGCCTGCTCCTGCCTCTCGTGGCCGACTCTGCTGCCGTGTAGGCCTGACTGCCCCAACCTACTCCAACCTCTGGCCTGACCATCCCTCTACTCACCCACAACCCCTATTATTCTGCGGCGACGGCAGTCTCACACAGCAGCCAAACCAGTGAACCCTCGTACTCCTCTCCGCATGGGCATCCACTGCCGCATCGTCCCCGGCTCCGCGTTGTTCCCTCCCTCCGCCTCACTGTCATCCACCGCCTTGGTACTCTCGGCGTGGTCAATGTGGTCAAGGAACGACTTCCATCGGAAGAGTACTATACGTGGAGAGGCTGACAGCTGGGTCCACGGCCACAGCAAGGAAGTGCAACCTTATTATGCGTAAAATAATTATTCCTCCACCTGACAGCAGGGACACACCGGACGGGCCATCGTATTTCGTGAAAAACACGTTTCTCCCCTGACTGCTGGGACCCACCAGCTACATCTTTGCACACAAGGAAGTGCCTCCATATTATGGGCAAAAAAATGAATCCTCCCCCTGACAGCTCCCACCCACCATCAATAACTTTGCATGCAAGGAAGTGCCTCCTTATCCTCCCTGACAGCCGGTACCCACCTGGTCGAAGCGTATGCAGAGATGTCATTCTGGTCGTGAACATGTACATACATACTGGTCAGTCGGTCTCTCTGCAACGATGAACCGTGGCCGAGCAAGCAGCGGCACATGTAGTAATAGAGTCCCCCGACGTAGAAGTTCAGACAGTCCCTTCCAAACTTTGTACGCATACGTACAACCACATGCCAAAAAATATGGTCATGTATCTACATATGGGCGGGGTCTCGAACGCATACTCGCGCATACGTACGGCCAGGGCTCATGTACATGGAGAGGCCATAGACGACAACAATGGCGTCCTATTCATCAGGCAGCCAACCGGTTGGGTCGGAACAGAGAAACAACGTCCTGTTCATCTGGAGGCAACATACTGGGTCGGAATGCATCCTGTTCAACGGGACCCAACCGGCTTGGACGAAACAACCAAAACGGGGTCTGGTGTACCGCAGTATAGAGGAAACGACCTTCTGTTTGACCGGCTATGGTCGAAATGGGGGTCCTGTTGATCGGGAGGGGTGTGGTGTACCGCAAAGTATAGGAAATAGACTTGTGTTGGAGCGCTATGGTCAAAACTGGGGTCCTGTTGATCGGGAGGGGTGTGGCGTACCGCAAAACATAGGAAACGGGCTTATGTTGGAGCGCCTGCGGTCGAAACGGGGGTCCTGTTCATCGGGAGGGGTGTGGCGTACCATAAAACAGGACTCTATGTGCTACTGTTCATCCACCATCGACTTCCTCGAGCCCCCACCTGCTACTGTTCATCCACCGTTGACTTCCTCCAGCCTCCACCTGCTATTGTTCATCCACGGGGTCCTATTCATCCAGCCTCCACCGGCTACTGTTCATCCAGTCCTTCATGGGGTCCTGTTCATCCAGCCTCCGTCGACTACTGGTCAACCAGCCCTCCATGGGGTCCTGTTCAACAAGCCCCTCCACGGGGTCCTATTCAACCAGCCCTCCACATACGGGGTCCCTCCACCGGCTAATGTTCATCCACTCCCACCTCCTCAATCGGGGTCATGTTCATCCAGTGGCAACGACCTCTACTACGACGAGATCCTGTTCATCCAACCCCCACCGAGAATTGTTCATCCAACCCCCACTGGTAACTATTCATCAAGAGGCAGCTTCGATCGGCTTCAGTTAGCAGCAGTAGTGAAGGGATCACTTGGGTTCAGTTAACAGCAAGGGATCGATCAGGGTTCAGTAACGTAGCTAGTGCAATCGCTCGGGTTCAGTTAGAGCCCAACGCCTCGCACAAACGCGCGTACTTGTATGAGAGAAACACGCAAATCTCCGTGCATCGCTTGGCCCCGACCACCCATCGTAACCGGGAACTCCCTGAAATTTACCTCGCCCTCGCTTCTACCATGATTTTTTCCGTCATGGATGGCCTAAAGAATGTCATGCAGGTGCGTCTCCGGCCCGCCCAGGACGAAAATCCCATTTTTTGTCATGATTTTTGTCTTAGAATTAGGATCCCACCACATCTATGATGACACCGGGTTTTGTCACAATTATCATCATAGAAGTGTCATAAGCATGACAGGAAAAAAATACGTTCGGCCCAAAATGTCACGGATGTGTCTTTTTTGTAGTGATTGCTTCTAGTTTGTTGAAATGGCTTCTACTTAGTTTAAACAAATTGTTGTGAATATGCCATGTCATCCTGTTTTTCATACATATTCCATCCTCATGTCGTGTGTTTGCCTTACATCAAGGTAGTGATTGTCAGTATCGTGCATGATTGAGTTCTGAAGAGTGAATTTTATTGCTTTTTCTTGTCGGTTTTACTTGACAATGCAAAACCAATTAAGCAAAAGGAAATTAGCAAGGTAGTGGATAAAGGTTCCAACCAACTAAAACAGAGGGCCTCTACAGATTCTACTCCGCCATCCCCCTAACAAGATTTGGAAGACAACACATGCATAGACACTCAATGTAGTTGTTGATGATGAGCACGTCTCCCCTAGTCCACCATCACAGGTGCTCCTCTAACATGACACTGTTATATGTGGTTGCATGTTATGTATGATGTCTAGCTTGTATTGCTTCTAATTTTGTTGAATTCCATTTGCTTACTTTACACATTATACTTGTGAATAAGACACGTGCTCCTATTTCTAGAACATACAATATTTGTCTATCACACCATGTTCTTACATCAAAGTACTACTGTTGTGTAACCTGCAACAATTGACGATGACATGTACCTAGGGTAGGGTCCTAGGCCTGACCTACATGGCCTACCCAAGGACACTACACAAGAGGCCAAGACCTACAAAGATGGAAAGGAGATACCGACTAAAATCATCACAAAGTGCAACACACTCGACAGAAGATCCACTCGACCATCGTTATTCACTTGGAGTACAAGATTTCACTCGAAGGACAGAAGACCTAGAGCCACCCCTTGATGGCAACAGTCGGACATTCACTCTGTCGTTATAAAGATCATTAAACACGGGCGTTACCAGTAACGTTCGTATCTTATTTCTCTCATTAAACCCTTGCATAACTGAGGACTACGAGGGGTCGGTGGACTCTATATAAGCTACCCCTCCCCTCTTGCATAAGGTTTCACACCCCCCTATAACTCAACACTCCAATCAAGCAAAGCCACCACGGCACTGAGATGTAGGGCTATTACCTCCTCCGAGAGGGGTCTGAAGTCGTAAATCTGAGTGTACAACCACGCCATAGCTAAACTCTGCCCTCTCCTACATACCCCCTACCTCTACTGTCAGATCCGTTCCCACGATAGTTGGCGCCCACCTTGGGGCATGGCATCTATAGAACCATGGTGCAAATGGTTTTTTCTACAATCTTCAACAGCGGATCAACTACCATCGCCAGAGAAATTGGCCGCTAGAGCTCTGGTCATCATGCCATTCGTACAAAAAAGGATTAGGGAAGGATCCATTTGATCTAGTCTTTTTACAATACATTGTCTAACAATGAGTTTGTCTTTTCCTCCTGTAGGATCAGACATGCTCATGCATTATCTATCATGAAGCAGAGGAGAAGAGAAAAGGACGAGTCGTTCCCCATCTTTCTTGCCTTCTCACAGGATCATCATCAATGGCAACCACCACAAACGGCCACCGGTGCGGTCCGCCGCGTCATCTCCGGCCTCGCCTACGACGCCATCGGCGAGCTCATACAAACGTCCTCCGGCGCGGTCCGTTGCGTTGTCCCCGGCCTTGTCTACGACGCCGTCGGCAAGCCTGTACAAATGCCCCCTAGCGCAGTCCGCGGCATTGTCCCCGGCCTCATATACGACACCGTTAGCGAGCTCGTACAAATGCCCTCTGACGTGGTCCACCACGTCATCTCTGGCCTCGTCTACGATGCCGCCGGCGAGCTCGTACAAGCAGCCATCGGCGAGCTCATACAAACGCCCTCCGGCATGGGCCGCCGCGTCATCTCCGGCCTCGTCTACGACGCCGTCGGCAAGCTCATACAAATGGCCACTGGCGCAGCCCACTGCGTCATTTCCAGCCTCATCTGTGATGTCGTTGTCAAGCCCCCAAATGCGGGCTCCTGCTCCCGCCGACATCATTCGCTCGGTGTCCGGCATTACGACTTTCTTGCATGCACACAGGTTCCTCTGCTCGCATATTCCACCTGCATGTCATTAAGAATGGAATAAGGAAGGAAATTACTTTGATTGCCAAATCAATGTCAATTAGTGCATGGTCAAGAAAAGGAAACTGCCACTACATACAACAAACGTCTGTGTCAATCGGGCAATGGTTATAGCATGCAGATTCTTGAAGTGGAGAACTCCATAAGGTCCATCAATGCATAGTAATGTCTTCTTCATCTTCCTTGTGGCCCCAACCTATGACCCAGTGATGTCTACTACACAACCTTCTTCTTGTAGACGTTGTTGGGCCTGCAAGTGCACAGGTTTGTAGGACAGTAGCAAATTTCCCTCAAGTGGATGACCTAAGGTTTATCTTCCGTAGGAGGCATAGGATGAAGATGGTCTCTCTCAAACAACCCTGCAACCAAATAACAAAGAGTCTCTTGTGTCCCCAACACACCCAATACAATGGTAGATTGTATAGGTGCACTAGTTCGGCAAAGAGATGGTGATACAAGTGCAAAATAGATAGTAGATATAGGTTTTTGTAATCTGAAAATATAAAAACAGCAAGGTAGCGAGCGGTAAAAGTGAGCGTAAACGGTATTGCAATGATAGGAAACAAGGCCTAGGGTTCATACTTTCACTAGTGCAAGTTCTCTCAACAATAATAACATAGATAGAACATATGACAAGCCCTCAACATGCGACAAAGAGTCACTCCGAAGCCACTAATAGCGGAGAACAAACTTAGAGATTATGGTCGGGTACAAAACCACCACAAAGCTATTATTTCGGATCGATCTATAAATGAGTTCATAGTAGAATAACACCTTAAGATACAAATCAACCAAAACCCTAACGTCACCTAGATACTCCATTGTCACCTCAAGTATCCATGGGCATGATTATACGATATGCATCACACAATCTCAGATTCATCCAACCAACATAAAAGTACTTCAAAGAGTGCCCCAAAGTTTCTACCGGAGAGTCAAGAACGTGTGCCAACCCCTATGCATGGGCTCCCAAGTGTCACGAAACCCGCAAGTTGATCACCAAAACATACATCAAGTGGATCAATAGAATAACCCATTGTCACCACGGTTATCCCATGCAAGACATACATCAAGTGTTCATAAAAGACTCAATCCGATAAGAAAACTTCAAAGGGGAAACTCAATTCATCACAAGAGAGTAGAGGGGGAAACATCATAAGATCCAACTGCAATAGCAAAGCTCGGGATACATCAAGATCGTGCCATAGAGGAACACGAGAGAGAACACGAGAGAGAGAGATCAAACACATAGCTACTAGTACATAGCCTCAGCCCCGAGGGTGAACTACTCCCTCCTCGTCATGGATAGCGCCGGGATGATGAAGATGGCCACCAGTGATGGGATCCCCCTCCGGTAGGGTGCCAGAACAGGGCCCCGATTGGTTTTTGGTGGCTACAGAGGCTTGCGGTGGCGGAACTCCCGATCTATTTTCTGTTCTGGAAGTTTTAGGGTACGTAGGTATATATGGGTGCAGGGGGTACGTCGGTGGACCTCCGGGCTGCTCACGAGGAAGGGGGCACGCCCAGGGGGAGGGCTCACCCTCCACCCTCGTGGGCAGCCTGGGACTTCCCTGGCATGCACTCCAAGCCCATCAAGTTGGCTTCCTTCCAAAATTAACTTCTCCAGTTGATTTCGTTCCGTTTTGACTCCGTTTAATATTCCTTTTCCTCGAAACACTGAAATAGGCATAAAACAGCAAATCTGGGCTGGGCCTCCGGTTAATAGGTTAGTCCCAAAAATAATATATAAGTGGATAATAAAGCCCAATATTGCCTAAAACAGTAGATAAAGTAGCATGGAGCAATCAAAAATTATAGATACGTTGGAGACGTATCACCCAGTGCCTCCCGACGCGGTGTCCGCGTGCGCCGTCTCACAGGCCCGACTAGGCTGCTGATGCTGCATCAGTAGAGCATGACGTTCCTCCCTCCGACAGAGTAAAGTCTGTTTTCAACCCCGAACTTGTACGCTTTGTCGATTTTAAACCCCAACCTCCAAATCCCAGAAATCTGTACCCTCAACTCTCTAATCCCGGTCGTTTTTGTCGCTTGCCATCATATCCAAACGGTGGAAGGCTGGGAACACTGAGTCAGCTAGCATTGTGGGCCTCGCTCGGTCACTGGACGCACTAAATGGTTGAGCCGAACCAGCTCGCATCCCTCTTCGCTCGGTTCGCCTCTTCCCCTTCTCTCCGGACACACCAGCTTCCTCCCACGGCGGCAATGGCGATGCTGAGTGGATGATTGCAGCGAGCTCCGACCACCATGCTGGCGGTAGAGGGACATCTGAGTCATCCTCTTGACCTGTGCTTGATCGATGGCCTTTTTTTCTTTCTATCTGTGGTTAGGTTTAGGGTTCTACGGTGGCCAAAGGTGGGTTTTTTTCTTCGATTTTGTGTCCTGTTCAATGGAGTGATTTGGGGCCAAATACATATTCATGGACGAAAACCTTACATGGATTGTAGGTTTAAATGTTTTTGTAGTGTTGTAGTCAGTTTAGTAGCTGTGGTGGAAGATTGTCTGAAATTAGATGTTGTAGTGTATATTACTGAAGATTTTAGTGTATTTTCTGCAGTAGTAACACATTGTATTGCACTGAATGTAGGTTTCTGATTGCATGTATTGTGTGAAAGTAAATATTGCACTGAATGTAGGTAACCTGATTGAAGATATGTGCTTCTGTAGGTTTTTTTCAATCAATTCATGGATCCAGCAGAGGTGCTCAATGTCAGGTTTCACTATGGAGGGGAGTTCATTCATATTGGGACAACTCTTGATTATGTTGGGGGAGATAGTGCAATGTCAGTGTTAGAGAGGGATAAGTTGTCACTGCCAGAGCTTAGAGGATTTTTAGCAGATCATATAACAACTAAAGAGAGCATGAAGTTATTTTTTCTTATGCTAGGGCGAGAGTTGGTTAATGGACTATTGTTTTTATACACTGATGAAGGTTGCATGAAGATGTCAGAGTATATTACAGATGGAGGGGTTGCTGATGTGTATGTGGAGTACAGTGGTGAGCAAGATGAACTAGAGGAAGAAGATAGTGGCTCTGATTTTGAAGAAGATGAGCTGAATGTCATGGTGAACAATGGCAGTGAGGAAGAACCAGATGTAGTTATCACTGCAGAAGAAGAAGACTTTTTCATACAAATGTTCAGCAAGTAGATGCAGTAGTACAATCAGACATTTTGGAAACATATCTTAGTTCCTAATGAGGGTGGTGTGGTTACTGAAGTGATAACCAGCCCTATGAAGAAAAACTTGAGAGTTGATGAACTATCCCAAGGTTCTCAAATAATGAATCCTTCTCAGCCTTTTGTTGCTAGCCAAACTGTAGCTACAATTCCATAAGCTGCAGAAGATGGTTCAGACTCTGAAGATTCTAATGATCCTGATTATGTGGCACATACTGATGATGGTGGAGAGGAACCAAAGGTATTCAAGAAGAAGTCAACAGGTCCAGTTCCTATAGAGCTAATTGCTAATGTGGAAGAAGCTGCACAGGACCTATAGTTTGAGTCCTCTGATGAGGATTATAGTTATGATGAAGATGAAGATCGCCAGATGGTTAGGAGGAAGAGCAGGTATGTTAGGTTCAACCCAGATACAGAAATTCCACATTTTTGCTTGGGAATGGTTTTTAAAAGCAAGAACCAATTAGTCAAAGCACTTAAGAAGTATGGGCTTGCTACTAAAAGGAGCATATCATTTGTAAAATCTGAGCAGCAGAGGGTGAGAGCGAAATGTGACTGGCCTGGTTGTCCCTGGATGTTGTATAGTGCCAAGACAAGTAGATGTTCTAGGTTTCAAGTAATTACCTATGAAAATGAGCACTAGTGTGCACAGAACAGGGAGAATAAACTTGTTAGTGCCAAGGTTATTGCAAATAGGTATGAACACATTATCCTAGCAAATCCAATGTGGAAAATTGACAGCATAAAAGCCACAGTGCTCAAAGATATGTTTTCAGATGTGTCAGTTTCAAAATGCAAGGCTGCAAAATAATTGTACTTGATAAACTCATGCGTGGCATGAAAAGTGAGTACACAAATGTGTTTGACTACCAACTAGAACTGTTTAGGAGCAACCCTGGCAGTACAGTGGCCAATACACTAGATCCAACTGGCCTGCAGAAGAACATTTTTCAGCAATACTATGTCTATTTTGATGCTATGAAGAAAGGTTTTAAAGCAGGGTGCAGAGAAGTCATTGGATTAGATGGCTGCTTTTTCAAGGGAGCTTGTCAAGGTGAATTGCTGGCTGCAATTGCAAGGGATGCCAATAATCAAATGTACCCAGTGGCTTGGGCTATGGTGGAGAAAGAGACAAATGATAGCTGGAAGTGGTTTACTGCTCTGTTAACCAAAGACTTCGATATTAATGACCAAGGAGCAGGATGGGTTTTCATTTCTGATCAGCAGAAGGTAAAATTAATTAATTATGAGCTTTTCTACACTTTAATGTAAAATTAATTAATTAGGACAATGCAACGCTTACTTGGTAAATTAAGTAGTTAAATGCAAATCTTACTTGCTTTTCTCAAATGCAAAACATACTTGCTTAATTAAGTAGTTAAATATGTACTATCTATTTGAAGAAATTTTTACTTGCTTTTCTCAGATGCAAAACATACTTGCTTAATTAAGTAGTTTAATATGCACTATCTATTTGAAGAAATTTTACTTGCTTTTCTCAAATGTAAAATTTACTTCCTTTTCTAAAATATGGCATGTCTCACTATTTTCAGGGCTTGATTAACAGCATGAGGGGCTATTTGCCCAAGGCAGAGCACATGATGTGTGCCAGGCATATATATGCCAATTGGAGGAAGAAATACAAGTACCATGAGTACCAAAAGAGATTTTGGGCAATTGCCAAAGCTGCAAAAAAGAGGATTTTAACTACAACAAGGCAAGGCTTACTCAGCTAACTCCTGTTGGTGCAAAGGATATCATGAGGGAAGAACCAATTCATTGGGCTAGGGCATTTTTTCCTATAGGAGCTAACTCTGAATCAGTAGACAATAATCTTTGTGAGTCATTTCACAATGACATTATAGAATCAAGGTTCTATCCAATAATTTCACAACAAGAGATGATAAGAAAGAAAATGCTCATTGGGGTGCAAGAGCAGAGAGCCAAATCAGCAAAATGGAAGGGCAAAATTTGCCCAAATATTTTCAAGAAACTCTAGGTCAACATTAGATTGACACAATACATTGAGGTGCTTTGGAATGGCAAGGAGGGATTTGAGGTGCAGCACATGAAGGGTAGAAAGAAGAAGTACACAGTAAATCTTGAAAAAAGGATTTGTACTTGTGGTTACTTTCAACTGGCAGTCCTCCCTTGTTTCCAGGAGCAAGGAAGAAAAACAATGACAGAAGAAGAGAAGAGGGTGAAGCTCCAAAGGGGAAGAAAATGAGCAAGCATGGCATACATATCACTTGTGGATCTTGTGGACATAAGGGACACAACAAAAGTGGATGTAACAAGAATGGGGATAGAACCCAGAAAACTAAAGCATATGTTGGAATAAGAGGGAGAAAGCAAAGGGGAAAAGAGATGCTAATATGACCACTGCTCTGGTTTTCTTACTTTTGATCTATGCTTAGTTTTGAAGAAATACATACTTACTTTGCTTTGTTCATTCATCTCTTTTGTTTGCAGCAAGCTCAGACTGATGGGCCAAAATCTTTAGCTCCAAGAAAGTCTAAAGCTCCAAGAACTAATGCTCCAACAACAACAACTAGGTCAACCTCAGCCTTCAAGAACTACAGCAACAACAAGCTTTCATGCTGGCACATCAGGTTCTCATGCTACAACATCAAGTTTCAGAGCTCCTGGAGTGGCAAGTAGCTCTAATCCTAGGAGAGGCTCAGGGAGACGAACAAGGAGAGGGTCAGGGAGAGGAACAAGTGGAGGGTTCTCAAGCTACTTTAATGGTAGTGGCAATTTCTAAAGATGATTTCCAGTTACTGGATTACATCTTCAGTAACTGTGGTAATGGCAACCAGCTATTATGAACCTATGGTCTGGTTGTCACTTTTGTAGTATGTGGAGCATGCTATTCTGTACTCATGTTCATGCTTACCATTGGCTGTCACTTTTGAACCATGTGATGCTGGCATTATGAACTAGTTCTCAAGCTATATATGTGCTGCCAATTTCATAAGATGCCAAATTTTGTTATCAATTTGAAATATGCTATCATAAGCTCCAATTTATACTGCTGAAATCACTATTGCATTGCCAATTCAATTTGCATTTAACCATATAAACCTCCTGTCGTCGACTAGTCGATGATTCCTAACTAGTCATCGACTAGTCGATGAGTCCTACCTAGTCGTTGACTAGTCGATGATTCCTAACTAGTCGTCGACTAGTCGATGAGTCCTAACTAGTCGTCAACTAGTCGATGAGTCGTAACTAGTTAATAACATATATTATATACATGCTGCCAAAAGCACTATACATATGCCAAAATGTATAGACATGCTGCCAAAAGCCCTTTTGTAGGCATTGTCATCTGCCATTTCCATTTGCAACCACATTCAGAATTTTAATTTCACACCAAATGTTGCCAAACATGATCACTTTCATTTTCATTTCAAACATCAACAGATCCATTACATTGAAAAATCACCCAAATACATCAACAGGTCCTATAAGAAGAACTGCTGAAAAAGAAAGAACCCCGCAACTAAACCAACAACAAAGAGCACCATGCCATAAAACAGAGACATATACATCTCCATCTCATGTTTGCTATCACATCTAGCTCCCATTTCTACAACTAAAGCATTTTTATTCTCCAATTCCTGTCTCAAAAGAACAACCTCTCCTCCCGGTGACTGCCCAACAAGCTCATCCTCCAGCCTCCAAACTTTGTCCCATAGATCTCCTAGCAATTGAAGAAGAAATGGTGTCGTGGGGGTGTCATGCTAGTCGATGAAGTCGTGCTATTCAGGTCATGATAGAGAAATTAGAAATTCAGACAAATAACATAGAGGAGGAGGACAAGGTGGAATCATGCTTACATGAGAATCAACGCGGGAATAATATCTCCTACCAGGGTTCACCGGACTCCAGGATATCCACCACGGCACCTTCCTGCCGCATCGACCGCAGATCACTGCCGGATCGTAATCCATGGCGTGGTCGCGATAGGGCACAAGAGACCTTGCTACCCCGCCTCTCCTTCGAAGCACACTGCCGTGAGAATACGATGAATCAACGGAGGACAAAGATATGGTGGTTCATGGCGACGGCTGTGCCGACAATCGCTCGAGGAACCGTAGCTCCATTCCCCACCAAGCCTGTGTTTCTTATAAAACAAAAACAGAGAGCTGGGAGAGAGGGGGATAACCAACGTGGACCAACTAGAGAGCAAACCTGGCCTACCGCACTACCAAGTCAGCAAATCCTCTCATCAATCGGAGTTAAGGACGAAAACGACCGGGATTAGAGAGTTGAGGCTACATATTTCCGGGATTTGGAGATTGGGGTTTTAAATTGATGAAGCGTATGAGTTCAGGGTTTAAAATAGACTTTACTCCCTCTGACATCAACACTCGGTCGTGGGCTGGCAGCGTGCTTGGCCATGGCTTGGATGACACGGTGTCCCTCACACTAGCCTACCACCCGGCTCCCCTGAGCAACGAAGCGTAGCAGCCGGTAGTGCTACTGCATCCATCGGGGTCGACTGCAATGCAAGATCCACTCGGCGACTTCTCCCTCCGGCATCGACTGCCCAACACAGCGCGGGCACACGACGACTCTTTCATCCACCCAACTGCTCGACCGCGGCCTTCGCGGTGGAGTGCCAGCGCTGGCCACACCCCCGCAGGTGGCGACTCCTCCAGTCGGCAGCGTGATGGTTCCCTTTGCGGTGAAGCGCAGACCGGATGCGACATGAGCGCGGGCGCCGATCCGCGTCCCCAAACACGGCGGCCTCCGCTGTGGAGACACGTCGTGGATTCTAGCTTTGGGACACACTCCCCTCACTGGCGAGGGTTACTCGACAAATGGAGAGGTTCTTCCGTTCAGCGACTGATTCAGTCGGACAGGGACTTCTACATACACTCGGATAGTCCACATGACGATATTTCAGTCAGACCAACTTCAGCACGGAGACGCTCGGTTACAGTATACAAAATCATCATCACCCGGACGCCCCGTGCGTCGCCACTCCACGGGACGCGTCTACATCACTCAGACGCCCCTTGTGTCGACACTCCGCTGGACGCGCCTACATCACTCAGACGCCCTGTGCATCGCCACTCCGCGAGATACGTTTACATCACTCGGACGCCCAGTGCGTCGCCACTCTGTGGGATGCATCTACATCACCCAGACGCACAGTGCATCGCCACTCCACCGGACACGTCTACTTCACTCGAACACCCCATGCGTCGTTGTCGGTGTCAAAACCGGCGAATCTTGGGTAGGGGTTCCCGAACTATGCATCTAAGGCTAATGGTAATAGGAGGCGGGGGACACGATGTTTACCCAGGTTCGGGCCCTCTCGATGGAGGTAATACCCTACTTCCTGCTTGATTGACCTTGATGATATGAGTATTACAAGAGTTGATCTACCACGAGATCGTAGAGGCTAAACCCTAGAAGCTAGCCTATGATTATGATTGTTGTTGTCCTACGGACTAAACCCTCCAGTTTATATAGACACCGGAGGGGGCTAGGGTTACACAGAGTCGGTTACAGAGAAGGAGATCTACATATCCGAATTGCCAAGCTTGCCTTCCACGCAAAGGAGAGTCCTATCCGGACATGGGACAAAGTCTTCAATCTTGTATCTTCATAGTCCAACAGTCCGACTAAAGTATATAGTCCGGCTGTCCAAGGACCCCTTAATCCCAGACTCCCTCAGTAGCCCCTGAACCAGGCTTCAATGACGATGAGTCCGACGCGCAGATTGTCTTCGACATTGCAAGGCGGGTTCCTTCTCCGAATACTCCATAGAAAATTTTGAACACGAGGATCGTGCCGGGCTCTGCAAAACAAATTCCACATACCACTGTAGAGAGCACAATATTCCACAAATCTAGTCTGCTGACAACTTTTCATAGCGTGATATCATGCCACGGCCCGGTCATTATTCGAACCGTTTTTCTCAACCAGCCACTACACGTGTTCCAAGGCGGTTTTATTGGCACGTCTTGTCAAAGCAGAGATCATGTTCCCCTTATCACGGGATTCTCATCAATATAGGTGTGGGTAACCATCCGCACTTGTTTAATATGACTCCTCAATTTTAGGGAAGTCCCAAATGGCCACGCAGGGGACGCTTGATATTCGTCCTCTTTATAAGGGGGCCAATGCCTGTCCTTTTCTTGCCACGCTCGATCCTTCCCCTCCCGCACCTCAAGTTCCAACACCCAAGGCTCAAGCTAAGCGCTTTGGACCTTCAACCATGTCCGGATTCAACCTTCAAGGCCGGTGGATGGCCCCCTCTGTCACAGAGGAGGACATCAAGAAGCTTAGGGAGGCCATGTATCTCACCGCCGAAATCCCGCACAGGCTGCCTGCTCAAGGGCAGGTCATCCCCACTCCCGAACCCAACGAGAGTGTCGTTTTTATTTCCCACTTCCTCTGAGGGCTAGGTTTTAGTCTTGATCCCTTTGTGAGAGGGCTCATGTTCTATTACGATCTAGATTTCCATGATCTAGCTCCGGATTCCATCCTTCACATCTCGTCGTTTATCGTCGTGTGTGAAGCCTTCCTCCGCATCACCCCCCACTTTGGCCTATGGCTCAAGACCTTCAATGTGAGGCCGAAGATGATTGACGGGTGTCACACGGAGTGCGGAGGTGCTATAATATGCAAAGGCGCCGACGCCCCATGGCCAAAGGGTTCCTTCGCGGGAGTTACTGACTTATGGCAGCGGGAGTGGTTTTACATCACAGCTCCCCGAGGTACAAAGCGGGAGGCCGCTCCAGCGTTCCGGTCGGGCCCTCCGCCCCAACTGGGATCAGGGGTCAAAAAGGGGCTGGACTGGGGGCCAATTAACGATGTGCTGACACTGCAAAGCCGCATCCGAGACCTCCTTAAGAGGGATGTCAGTCTTGTCAAGGTAATGCAAGTAATGCTGGTTCGTCGGGTCCTGCCATGCCAACGTCAATCTCTTCGTATGTGGGAGTTCAACCCGGAAGGTCCGCGAACCATTCAATAATTCTTCGGGTTGACACTGAAGGAGATGTATGGATTATTCTTTGGATCACGAATAAAGTGTCCAGACACCACCGAGGATGTGGGTCTCAACTGCAATCGTCCGGGTGCCCAAGTAAGTAATTCCGCTACCGAACATACCATCATTTATGTTTATTACAACATCATTCTGAAGAGTTTCTCTCTGCTAGGACTGGATAAGAAAGGCGGAGAGGATCAGGTGTTCATCCCCCCTTCCCGAAGGCTCGCCGGATCCTTTATTAACCAGGATGCTTGAGCATGCACCGTATCAGGTGCCATCAGGAGAAGACGAGGGGAGGAATAGAGAAGCTACATGCAGGCTTCATACTTTACACATCCAAATCAGGGGAGTAAGTGCCTCCACAAAGGAGGATAGTTGGGGAGGTGAATCTAAAATCCCCTCTCCTCACGGGAAGAAAAGGGCCGCCTCTGAAGACTTGGAAACGGAGGTTTCCAAACAAGGGAAGAAACCCTCGCTAGGGGGCCCTGAACCAGAGGGCGTCCTTACCGCACAGGGTCCGCAAGGGGCCCAGCCCTCAACTGAGCTATAAGTAACTAAAGTACTTTGCTAAATACAACCTATTTTATCTCTGAGAATAATAACCGAGACATATATCTTGCAGTCCGGCTCGTAGCCCTTCTCCACAGAGTTCGTCTTCAGGGGATCTTCTTCCGGAGATGACAGAGAGCGAAATGCCTCCTCCTGCCTCCCCGCCACATGGGGCGGATGATCCAGAGGTGTCATCACGGAGGATTTCTCCTGATCCGCCAAGGCCAGAAGTTAACACTTCGGCTGCCCGAAGTCCGGAGTATTCGGCGCCCAAGGAGAGCAACAGAAAGAGTCCGGGATTGTCCAGCACACAGCCGGACACACTGATGGGTCTTCTGGAGCAAGCGGCCATCTCAGAGACGCATCGTACCTTAATGGGTACGGTGGTTGAGAGGATTTCATCCGCAAAAAGCGGTTTGAATGAAGGTTTTACGAGCCTGGTAAGAGGCTTTGAGGTACGCAAAGTAATATACATGTATATTTGCCGGTACCGCGCATGCTAGGTGTGCTCTGTATAGGTAGTAGCCCCTGAGACTCTGGTTGCCATCCAGAGGTGGCAAACAGAGGATCATAGTCCTAGGTAATGATTGTGCTGCTTTCAAGTGCAGGCGGCTGAGGGTCCAGTGGCTAGCTGGACTACTAATTTTGCCGAGCTGAAGTGGCAGCTTGACGTGGCGGATGCAGACATCCCGCTTGTGAAAAAGCGGCTTGATGAGGCCCAGGGTATGTATTTTCGGTTTGTCAGCAAATATTAAGAGGAGCATGATGCCAATATTTGTACTATGCTATGAGTGCAAATGGAGTTGCTGCCGTGGAAACCCTTCGGGCGGAGCTTGCCCGAGCCAAGGAGCAAGCCAGGAGAAGTGATGCGGATGCCCTAGAGGCGGCCGAAGAGTTAAAAGCCGAACAGGGTGCTCATCGCCAGAGCGAAGAGAAGATAGCCAAGATGGCTGTTGAGTTGAAAGATGCCGCCGACCGCTATGAGCTCCTTGAAAAGGAAAGCCAAGCGAAAGCGGATGACCTGAAGAAGGCCTTGGAGGCGGCCAAGAAAACCCACTCTGAAATTAGAGGGATAAGGGAGGAGCTTCGTGAAGCCGGAGATATCACAGCTGGGAGGCCCTTTTTGTTGGGGATGAAGTTCGGAGATCTGAAGTATGCCCCTCTGGACCAGTTATGGAGTGCTACAGACGCGTTTGCGGACTTGGCAAAGAGTGTTGCTGACGCGACTGAGTTTTACAAAGATTAGAAAGATCATGAAGTAGAAAGGTTGTTCTGGTCGCAGTTCAATGCCCCAACACGCCCGCTGCCGTTGAATGAGAAAATGGCCGCATGGGCCGAGCTCCATAGGTTGTCCGGGCTTACAATGAGGTCTTCGTGGATCATCTTTGGCCGAGGGGACCAAGGCCGGACAATTATTTTGGTCTAGTGCAACAATTCCTTGGTGCTGTGTCGCATATCGATGCTATGAAGAGGTCGGCATGCATAGAGGGTGCCCGGATGGCTCTTGCCCGTGTTAAAACATATTGGGCAGGGATGGAGGCCACCGCTATTGCGACCCAGGGTCCGGCGGTAGGCTAGGACCCGACCAAGCACTATTTTGAAGAAGTCCTAGAAGGCGCCCGTTTAATAGAGGCTCAGTGCTCGAAGAGTACCATGTTCGAGTGACATGTATTTTGAATTGTAAAAACAATGCTATCTTGATTATAAAGGCTGTGTTTATACTTTTGCCCGAAAGTATTATAGTGCCTCCTGTGCGGCCGTTTATGTATGTATATAACCTGAAAGTTTGAAGTCGTCGGCTTCAGCCCCCATGCATATAATGCGAGGGTGTTCGAGAAAGCATGTAATCACACTTGATCCAACGTCTTGGTCCGTTTAAGGAGGTGATAGCGCGGTGAACCAGGCAATCGGACTATATAGCTTTAACACTTTCACTTAGCCATAGGAGTTTGACGGCGGGGCTACTATATAGCCCCTGGTACTTCCGCGTTCATCCAAATATGGTGCGTGTTCGTACATGACCGGGAAACCAGTCCTTCGTTAATGCGGAGGAATCGCGAAGATTCTGCTGAGTCATCGAGTGGTTGACCAGTCTCGCGCTTTATCATGACAGTCAGTTTTCGGCTTTCTCTACTGGGGTGCTCATCCAGATGAACCAGGGCACAATCGCAGTAGTTCTTCCGGTGCCACCTTAGCCGATAGAGCATAACGTAAGGTAGAAAAACACGGGAGCCAGGCAAACCCAACATTTGACCAAAGACATGATTCAGAGCTGATGCATATAAGGCCGAACTCACGACGCCGAACACTCCTGAAGGTATTTGGACTTTACAACATATACTGGGCTGAGTAACACCCTCGATAATGATCCCTGAGTTTCCAGGTACATTAGTCTGGCGTGACAAAATGCCAAGAATGCCAGTATCCCTCCCGGTCGTGTTAACTGTCCGGCGGGTGTGAAGCAACAAGAGACATTTAAAAAAGGTTTATGCAGGGTCTTGATCTAAAAAGAACCTTTGAGCGGGGCCCTGAAGCATGTCTGCGCCTTTGTCCCCGTTGTGCCATATCCTGGAAGGGTGTAGCACGATGATCATCTCTAAAAAGGAAAACCCCAGGTGAAAGACTTCGTGCGAAAAATTGGTTAATCTGAATGAACCATGAAAATGTAATTTGTTATTGTATTAATAGGGTCAAGCCGAACTATGGGCTTTTTTACATGCGGGCAGCCCCTAGCGCCACCTTTGGGGGTATATCCATCGTCCCAAACTCGGGTTTATCTAGGCTGTTACAATAGGTGGTGCGCCGGACTTGTCTAACTGTGTCCGACAGATCATTTATTTTGGTTGGAGAGGTTGTTCAGTGTTTGGCTGCTAGAGCCGCCACGTATTCTTTCACACGCAAAGAACGCTCTGTATTTCCGCTAACTGTGATGACGCCGCATGGACCGGGCATCTTAAGTTTGAGATAAGTGTACTGCGGTTCTGCATTAAAGCGAGCGAAGGCCGTTCTTCCAAGTAGTGCATGATAGCCACTTTGGAATGGAGCGATGTCGAAGATTAATTCTTCGCTTCTGAAGTTGTTGGGAGAACCGAATACAACCTCTAGTAATAGAGAGCCCGTGCAGCAGGCCTCGACGCCTGGTATGACTCTTTTAAAGGTAGTATTGCTTTGGCTGATTATTGACGGGTCTATCCCAATTTTGCGGACAGTGTCCTGGTATATCAGATTAAGACTACTGCCGCCGTCCATAAGGACTCGGGTGAGATGGTATCCATCAATTATTGGGTCGAGCACCAAGGCAGCCGATCCTCCGTGTCGGATACTAGTCGAATGATCCCTGCGATCAAAAGTGATCGGGCGGGCCGACCAGGGATTGAATTTGGGGGCGACGGGCTCTACAACATATACGTCTCGGAGTGCGCGTTTGCACCTTCTCTTTGGAATGTGAGTTGCGTAAATCATATTCACTGTTTTGACTTCTGGTGGGAATTTTTTCTGTCCCCTAGTGTTTGGCTGGCGAGGCTCATCCTCGTCTTCACTTGGCGTCTCCCTCCCTTTGTGTTCGGCGTTTAGCTTGCCGGCCTGCTTGAAAACCTAGCACTCTCTGTGGGTGTGATTTGTAGGTTTTTCGGGGGTGCCATGAATCTGACATAATTTGTCTAGAATCTTATTTAGGCTGGACGGTCCATTGATAACCCACAAGTGTAGGGGATCGCAATAGCTTTCGAGGGTAAAGTATTCAACCCAAATTTATTGATTCGACACAAGGGGAGCCAAAGAATATTCTTAAGTATTAGAAGTTGAGTTGTCAATTCAACCACACGTAGATAACTTAGTATCTGCAGCAAAGTATTTAGTAGCAAAGTAGTATGATAGTAATGGTAACAGTGGCAGAAGTAAAGATAGCAGTTTTGTAGTAATTGTAACAGTAGCAACGGAAAAGTAAATAAGTGAAGCACAATATGTGAAAAGCTCGTAGGCATTGGATCAGTGATGGATAATTATGTCGGATGTGATTCCTCATGTAATAGCTATAACATAGGGTGACACAGAACTAGCTCCAGTTCATCAATGTAATGTAGGCATGTATTCTGAATATAGTCATACATGCTTATGGAAAAGAACTTGCATGACATCTTTTGTTCTACCCTCCCGTGGCAGCGGGGTCCTAGTGGAAACTAAGGGATATTAAGGCCTCCTTTTAATAGAGTACCAGAACAAAGCATTAGCACATAGTGAATACATGAACTCCTCAAACTATGGTCATCACCGAGAAGTATCCCGATTATTGTCACTTCGGGGTTGTCGGATCATGACACATAATAGGTGACTATAGACTTGCAAGATAGGATCAAGAACTCACATATATTCATGAAAACATAATTGATTCAGATCTGAAATCATGGCACTCGGGCCCTAGTGACAAGCATTAAGCATAGCAAAGCCATAGCAACATCAATCTCAGAACATAGTGGATACTAGGGATCAAACCATAACAAAACCAACTTGATTACATGGTAAATCTCATCCAACCCATCACCGTCTAGCAAGCCTACGATGGAATTACTCACGCACGCTGGTGAGCATCATGAAATTGGTGATGGAGGATGGTTGATGATGACAACAACGATGAATCCCCCTCTCCAAAGCCCCGAACGGACTCCAGATCAGCCCTCCCGAGAGAGATTAGTGCTCGGCGGCGGCTCCGTATTGTAAAACGCGATGAAACATTCTCTCTAATTTTTTTCTCTGTGAAACGGAATACATGGAGTTGGAGTTGAGGTCGGTGGAGCATCAGGGGACCCACGAGATAGGGGGCCATCCCCAGGGCGAGGGCGCGCCCCCACCCTCATGGACAGGGTGTGGGCCCCCTGGCCTTGATTCTTTCACCAGTATTTTTTATATTTTCCAAAAGTTATCTCCGTGGATTTTCAGGTCATTCCGAGAACTTTTGTTTTCTGCATAATAAACAACACCATGGCAGTTCTACTGAAAACAGTGTCAACACGGGTTAGTTTCATTCAAATCATGCAAGTTAGAGTCCAAAACAAGGGCAAAAGTGTTTTGAAAAGTAGATACATTAGAGATGTATCAACTCCCTCAAGCTTAAACCTTTGCTTGTCCTCAAGCAATTCAGTTGATAAACTGAAAGTGATAAAGAAAAACTTTTACAAACTCTATTTGCTCTTGTTGTTGTAAATATGTAAAGCCAGCATTCAAGTTTTCAGCAAAGATTATGAACTAACCATATTCACGATAACACTTAGGTCTCACATTTACTCATATCAATGGCATAATCAGTTAGCAAGAAATAATAATAAAACTCGGATGACAACACTTTCTCAAAACAATCATAATATGATATGACAAGATGGTATCTCGCTAGCCCTTTCTGAGACCGCAAAACATAAATGCAGAGCACCTTTAAAGATCAAAGATTGACTAAACTTTGTAAATCATGGTAAAAGAGATCCAGTCAAGTCATCCCCAATATAAACTAACAGTAACGAATGCAAATGACAGTGTCCTCTCCAGCGGGTGATTTTTAATAAGAATATGATGACTCAACATAGAAATAAATAGATAGGCCCTTCGCAGAGGGAAGCAGGGATTTGTAGAGGTGCCAGAGCTCGATTTTAAAATAGAGATGAATAACATTTTGAGCGGCATACTTTTACTGTCAACGCAACAACTATGAGATGGCGATATCTTCCATACTACATGCATTATAGGCGGTTCCCAAACAGAATTGTAAAAGTTTATACTCCCCCACCACCAACAAGCATCAATCCATGGCTTGCTCGAAACAACAAGTGCCTCCAACTAACAACAACCCTGGGCGAGTTTTGTTTAATTATATTGATTTGCTTTGATCTTTTTGATCATGGGACTGGGCATCCCGGTTACCGGTCATTTTCTCGTGAATGAGGAGCGGAGTCCACTCCTCTTGAGAATAACCCACCTAGCATGGAAGATACAGACAACCCAAGTTGAAACATGAGCTGCTCGGGCATACAAAATAGAATTTCATTTAAAGGTTTGGAGTTTGGCAAATACAAATTTACTTAGAACGGCAAGTAGATACCGCATATAGCAAGGTATGGTGGACTCATATGGAATAACTTTGGGGTTTATGGAGTTTGGATGCACAAGAAGTATTCCCGCTTAGTACAGGTGAAGGCTAGCAAAAGACTGGGAAGCGACCAACTGAGAGAGCGACAACAGTCATGAACATGCATTAAAATTAATTTACACCAAGGACAAGCATGAGTAGGATATAATCCACCATGAACATAAATATCGTGAAGGCTATGTTGATTTGTTTCAACTACATGCGTGAACGTGTGCCAAGTCGAGTCACTCAATTCATTCAAAGGAGGATACCGTCCCATCATACCAGATCATAATCATTTTAATAGCATGTTGGCACTCAAGGTAAACCATTATAACTCATAGCTAATTAAGCATGGCACAAGCAACTATAATCTCTAAATGTCATTGCAAATATGTTTACTTCATAATAAGCTGAATCAGGAATGATGAACTCATCATATTTACAAAAACAAGAGAGGTTGAGTTCATACCAGCTTTTCTCATCTCAACCAATCCATCATATATCATCATTATTGCTTTTCACTTGCACAACCGAACGATGTGTATAATAATAATAGTGCACGTGCATTGGACTAAGCTGGAATCTGCAAGCATTCAACTCAAGAGAGAAGACAAAGTAATACAGGATCTAAGTTAAATAAAAAATCATGCATATTAGAGCCACTAAACATTTTCAATATGGTCTTCTACTCTCGACCCCCAAAGGAAAGAAAAGGAACAAAAACTATTTACACGGGAAAGCTCCCAACAAGTAAAAGACGAACGAGAAATCTTTTTGGGTTTTCATTTTAATTACTACTACAAGCATGGAAATTAAACTAACTATTTTTTTGGTTTTTTCTTAAGGTTTATCAAACACACAAGAAGAAAGCTAGAAAAATAAATTAAACTAGCATGGACAATACAATGAAAGAGTGTGAGCACCGACAACTAGAATAGTGTGTGAACATGAATGTAAAGTTGGTGAGAAATACGTACTCCCCCAAGCTTAGGCTTTTGTCCTAAGTTGGTCTATTGCCAAGGATAGCCTTGCTGATATCTGAAGTTATAACTGGGGTCGTACTGAGATGCAGCAACAAATGCATCCTGAGCCGCGACATATTGGTGAGCCACCTCTGCTCTCCTATCGTGTTCAGCTACCTCCTCCCTGGTAACAACATATCTTCGTTTTGCCTGGTAATCAAAAAGGAAAGGAGCAGGGAGAGTAACATGGACAGAGCTATGCTTGTCAAAGATTAGTCGATACTGGAGGAATTGTTCATTCCCCAAAAGAAAACGATATTTGACCATCGCGTCATAATCTAAATAAGTAGGAAGCAACTCCATATCCTCCTCTCGTGGGGCTATACCAAGATAATTAGCAACACGGGTCGCATAAATCCCTCCGAATAAATCTCCAGACATACCGCTATTATGCAACCTACGTGCAACTATTGCCCCCAAGTTGTAATCTTTATTACCTAGTACAACACTCTTGAGGACACAAAGATCAGGGACACACATGTGAGAACCTTCATCTTTACAATTAATGCATCTACCAATGAAGAGAGCAAAATAATGTATAGCAGGAAAATGAATGCTCCCTATGGTAGCTTGTGCTATATCCCTATATTCTCCCACAGTAATACTAGCAAGAAAGTCTTTATATTCAGATTTGTGGGGTTCATGAACATTGCCCCACTGCGGAAGTTTGCAAGCAGTTGTAAAATCTTCTAAGTCCATGGTATAAGATTTATCATAAATATCAAACAGGACACTTTGAGAATTACATGAAGATTTATATTTAAACCTTCTTACAAATGAATCAGTCAATTGGTAGTACTAAGGACACTTATCTTGTAAGAAGTCCTCAAGATCGGCATTACACACATATGCGTCAAATTCATCCTTAGCTTTGACCATAAACTCTTTTGATGGCCACTCACAAGCTCGCACTTCTGTGTCCCTTGGTGGTTCATCGTCTTGCTCACGCATAGCACGCCTGGGTCCTTTCTTTGTTGAGGAACCACCTTGGTACATTCTCCTAGACATAATTCTTTTTCTGAAAAATTTCCGAAATTTTAGTAACTTCAAAATAAAAGCAAATAAAATTAAACAAGATTGGTAGCAACTACTCCTACAAGTGCCTAGAGCCTATATCATGCATTAGAATTACTTGGGACCTCATAAATTTGACATGCAAGCTCAAGAACAGGGTCACCTATGCAGAAAAAATTTGCAATGAATAAAGCAATATAACAAAAACTAATTGGACCAATGGAGGAGTCACATACCAAGCAACAATCTCCCAAATAAGATTTGTGAATGGAACTTTGAGCAAGGAGATCAAAAATCGCAGCAAAGTGAGATAGAACTCGTGCTTGAGCTGGATGGGGATTTTTTTGGGAAGAAGATGGAGTGTGTGGGTGTAGGAATAAGTGGAGGGGGGCCACCGTGGGCCCACGAGATAGGGGGCGCGCCCAGGGGGTGTGGGCGCCCTCCACCCTCGTGGCCATGTGCTTGCCCCCTGCAGTGTTTTCAGTGCCTAAAATCCTCAAATATTCCATAAAATCATACTAAATTTGTAGGGTATTTGGAGCACTTTTATTTTCGGGATATTTTTTTATTCCACGAATAATTCAGAAAACAGACGAATAATACTATTTTCACTTTATTTATTCTAAAAACAGAAAGTAAAAGAGGGTACAGAAGGTTGTGCCTTCTAGTTTCATCCATCTCATGATCATCAAAATGAATCCACTAACAAGGTTGATCAAGTCTTGTTAACAAACTCATTCCGAATAACACGGAACCGGAGAAATTTCGAATAACACTAAGTTACCTCAATGGGGATGTGAACATCCCCAACAATAAGAATATCGTATTTTTTCTTGGTAGTAGGAAGAGGAAATTCAAAACCTCCAATAACGATAGTTGGAATTTTTCCAATAGAATTGATGCTATGAACTTGAGATTGTTTCCTCGAAAAGTGTACCGTATGCTCGTTACCATTAACATGAAAAGTGACATTGCCTTTGTTGCAATCAATAACAGCCCCTGCAGTATTCAAAAAGGGTCTACCAAGGATAATCGACATACTATCATCCTCGGGAATATCAAGAATAACAAAGTCCGTTAAGATAGTGACATTTGCAACCACGACAGGCACATCCTCACAAATACCGACAGGTATAGCAGTTGATTTATCAGCCATTTGCAAAGATATTTCAATAGGTGTCACTTATTCAATTCAAGTCTACGATATAAAGAGAGAGGCATAACACTAACACCAGCTCCAAGATCACTTAAAGCAGTTTTAACACAATTCTTTTAACGGAGCATGGTATAGTTGGTACCCTTGGATCTCCAAGTTTCTTTGGTATTCTACCCTTAAAAGTATAATTAGAAAGCATTGTGGAAATTTCAGCTTCCGGTATCTTTCTTTTATTTGTAATGATATCCTTCATATACTTAGCATAGGGATTTAATTTAAGCATATCAGTTAAGCGCATACATAAGAAGATAGGTCTAATCATTTTGGCAAAGCGCTCAAAATCCTCATCATCCTTGGTCTTGGATGGTTTAGGAGGAAAGGGCATGGTTTTCTAAACCCATGGTTCTCTTTCTCTACCGTGCTTCCTAGCAACAAAGTCTCTCTTATCATAACGTTGATTCTTTGATTGTGGGTTATCAAGATCAAACGCAGGTTCAACCTCTACTTCATTGTTATTGCTAGGTTGAGCATCAACATGAACATTATCATTAACATTATCTCTAGGTTCATGTTCATCACCTGATTGTGTTTCAGCATCAGAAACAAAAATATCATTGGGATTCTCAGGTGTGTCTACAACAGGTTCCCTAGAAGCATGCAAAGTCCTATCGTTTTTCTTTTTCTTCTTTGTAGAAGAACTAGGTGCCTCTAAATTATTTCTCTGAGAATCCTACTCGATTCTCTTAGGGTGGCCTTCAGGATACAAAGGTTCCTGAGTCATTCTACCGGTTCTAGTAGCCACTCTAACAGCAAAGTCATGTTTATTATTTAATTCATCAAGCAAATCACTTTGAGCATTAAGTACTTGCTTAGCTTGAGTGGTAACCATAGAAGCATATTTGCTAATGAGTTTAAGTTCACCTTTAACTCTAGCCATATAATCACTCGAGCGTCCTATCTCGAAAGCATTATTCTTTAATTCTCTACCAAGATAAGCATCAAAACTTTCTTGTCTAGCCATAAAGTCATCAAATTCATCTAAGCATGGGCTATGAAATTTAGTAGACGGGATTTCAACTTTATCATATCTATAGAGAGAATTTACCTTTACTACCTGTGTCGGGTTATCAAGACAATGTGGTTCTTCAACATGCGGTATATTAAGACCATGTATTTCTTCAATAGGAGGTAAATTCTTAACATCTTTAGCTTGAATACCTTTTTCTTTCATTGATTTCTTTGCCTCTTGCATATCTTCAGGATTGAGAAATAGAACTCCCCTCTTCTTTGGAGTGGGTTTAGGAATAGGCTCAGGAGTTGGCTCAATTGGCTCAGGAATTGCCTCAAGAATTGGCTCAGGAAGAGTCCAATTATTTTCATTAGTCAACATGTTATTCAATAGTAATTCAGCTTGGTCGACTGTTCTTTCCCTGAAAACACAACAAACACAACTATCCAAGTAGTCCTTGGAAGCATCGGTTAGTCCATTATAAAAGATATCAAGTATTTCATTTTTCTTAAGAGGATGATCAGGAAAAGCATTAAGTAACCGGAGAAGCCTCCCCCAAGCTTGTGGGAGACTCTCTTCTTTGATTTGCTCAAAATTATATATTTCCCGCAAGGCAGCTTGTTTCTTATGAGCAGGGAAATATTTAGTAGAGAAGTAATAAATCATATCCTTGGGACTACGCACACAACCAGGATCAAGAGAATTAAACCAAGTCTTAGCAGACTTCTCATCATTAGTAAACAGGGTGGCTATATCATTTAACTTGGGTAAGATGTGCCACAACAGTTTCAGATTCAAGGCCATAAAAGGATCAGATTCAACTAAAGTAATAATCTCAGGATCAACAGAGAATTCATAATCCTTATCAGTAACACAGATAGGTGAAGTAGCAAAAGCGGGGTCAGGTTTCATTCTAGCATTAAGAGATTGCTGCTTCCATTTAGCTAATAACTTCTTAAGATCATATCTATCTTTGCAAGCAAAAATAGCTCTAGCAGCTTCCTCATTCATAACATAACCCTCAGGAACAACCGGTAATTCATAATCAGAGGGAGAACTTTCATCATCACTATCATTAATAATAGCATCTTCAATAATTTCATCTCTCTAACCCTAGCAAGTTGTTCATCAAGAAATTCACCTAATGGCAAAGTAGTATCACGCACAGAAGTAGTTTCATCATAAGTATCATGCATAGCAGAAGTGGCATCATCAATAACATGCGACATATCAGAATTCATAGAAGTAGAAGGTTTAGGTGTCGCAAGCTTACTCGAAACAGAAGGAGAATGTAGAGCAGAGCTAGATGGCAATTCCTTACCTCCCCTCATAGTTGAGGGAAAATCTTTGTTCTTTCGTATTTCAAGTTCCTCATAGTGATCAAGAGGTATAAATCCCAAGTGACTCAAAGAATAGAGCTATGCTCCCCGGCAACGGCGCCAGAAATTAGTCTTGATAACCCACAAGTGTAGGGGATCGCAACAACTTTCGAGGGTAAAGTATTCAACCCAAATTTATTGATTCGACACAAGGAGAGCCAAAGAATATTCTTAAGTATTATCAGTTGAGTTGTCAATTCAACCACACCTAGATAACTTAGTATCTGCAGCAAAGTATTTAGTAGCAAAGTAGTATGATAGTAATGGTAACAGTGGCAAAAGTAAAGATAGCAGTTTTGTGGTAATTGTAACAGTAGCAACGGAAAAGTAAATAAGCGAAGCACAATATGTGAAAAGCTCGTAGGCATTGGTTCAATGATGGATAATTATGTCGGATGCGATTCCTCATGTAATAGCTATAACATAGGGTGACACAGAACTAGCTCCAGTTCATCAATGTAATGTAGGCATGTATTCCGAATATAGTCATACATGCTTATGGAAAAGAACTTGCATGACATCTTTTGTCCTACCCTCCCATGGCAGTGGGGTCCTAGTGGAAACTAAGGGATATTAAGGCCTCCTTTTAATAGAGTACTGGAACAAAGCATTAGCACATAGTGAATACATGAACTCCTCAAACTATGGTCATCACCGAGAAGTATCCCAATTATTGTCACTTCGGGGTTGTCGGATCATAACACATAATAGGTGACTATAGACTTGCAAGATAGGATCAAGAACTCACATATATTCATCAAAACAAAATAGGTTCAGATCTGAAATCATGGCACTCGGGCCCTAGTGACAAGCATTAAGCATAGCGAAGTCATAGCAACATCAATCTCAGAACATAGTGGATACTAGGGATCAAACCCTAACAAAACTAACTTGATTACATGGTAAATCGCATCCAACCCATCACCGTCTAGCAAGCCTATGATGGAATTACTCACGCACGGCGGTGAGCATCATGAAATTGGTGATGGAGGATGGTTGATGATGACGACGACGACGAATCCCCCTCTCCGGAGCCCCGAACGGACTCCAGATTTGCCCTCTCGAGAGAGATTAGGGCTTGGCGGCGGCTCCGTACCATAAAATGCGATGAAACTTTCTCTCTGATTTTTTGCTCCGTGAAACGGAATATATGGAGTTGGAGTTGAGGTCAGTGGAGCATCAGGGGGCCCATGAGACAGGGGGCGCGCCCCCACCCTCGAGGACAGGGTGTGGGCCCCCTGGCCTTGATTCTTTCGCCATTATTTTTTATATTTTCGAAAAGTTATCTTCGTGGATTTTCAGGTCATCCCGAGAACTTTTGTTTTCTGCACAATAAACAACACCATGGCAGTTCTGCTGAAAACGATGTTAGTCCGGGTTAGTTTCATTCAAATCATGCAAATTAGAGTCCAAAACAAGGGAAAAGTGTTTGGAAAAGTAGATACGTTGGAGACGTGTCATCCATCTTTGCTGCCTTTAAATGGCTTCTTCCATTGACCGGGTCGAGAGCCCCTGAATCCGGCGTTGACCACTGTGTTATCTGGGCTGTCTTCATTGTTTTGACGCATGTTTTTATTGCGTCGTGGCTTCCCGTTGCCATCCCTGACTTCGGATGTGCCTGGGTTGCTGGTGCCGCTACGGGCCAGCCAACTGTCTTCGCCCATGAAAAAGCGGGTCATGAGGCTTGTTAGGGCTGCCATTGTCCTTGGCTTTTCCTATCCACGGTGTCTAGCAAGCCATTCGTCCCAGATAGTGTGCATGAAAGCCGCTAAGGCTTCAACATCCGGGCAGTCGACGATTTGATTCTTCTTAGTGAGAAATATGTTCCAAAGCTTTCGGGCTGACTCTCCATGTTGTTGAATTATGTGACTCAAAACGTCTGCATCCGGAGGTCGGACATAGGTCCCTTGAAAAATGGCACTAAAAGCATCCTCAAGTTCTTCCTAACTTCCAATTGAGTTTTCGGGGAGGCTTTTCAACCAGTGCTGAGCTGGTCCTTTCAACTTGAGGGGTAGGTATTTAATGGCATGGAGATCATCTCCGCGGGCCATGTGGATGTAAAGGATAAAGTCCTCAATCCAGACCCCAGGGTTTGTTGTTCCGTCATATGCCTCTATATTCACGGCTTTAAATCCTTCCAGAAATTCATGGTCCTGCACCTCATCGGTGAAGCACAGGGGGTGTGCAGCACCCCTGTATTTGGATGTGTCATGTCATCCTGTCGACGGTTGTTGTGTTCAGTGTTGATTCTGAGCTGGTATTCGATCAATATGATCGTTTTGGTGGCTGTGATCCTATGCCGGAGAATGCTTCCTAGATCCATAGATGGACCTGGTCATACCGGATTTTTTGTCCAGGAGCTCACGTAAATCGTGTGCTGACTTGTGTGCATCATTAGCTGCCCTGTCGCGGCCACCCGGTGGTCGGTCCGGCTGATTGGCCGTTTTATTTTTCGACTGGATGGGCTCTATAGCCTCGTCGTCGAATTCGGGCAGCAGCTTGCGCTTTGGATAGCTCTTTGTGTGGCGATCGCCACCGTATTTTTCTTCAGTGTCGAGCACTTTGTTCCATCTACGGTTGAGTGTATCCTGCGCGGCCTTAAGCCTTTGATTCTGCTTCTTCAAGCTCCTCGCGGTGGCGATAAGCCTTCTATGGAGGTTCTCTTGTTCCAAGTGTCTTTCCGGGATGATAAGTGCATCATCGTCTGGACTGTTCTCCTCTTCGGAGACAGGTTGATGAATTTTACCCTCAGGATCGGTGTCATTGGACGTTGGCTCTGGACTATGTTCACCGTCCCCTGGCTCATCCTGCTCCATCCCTGGGTCCTTTGGAATCGACCGGGGTGTTATTCTTTCTTGTGTTGTTATCGCTATTTTTAATGTGGCAGGATTTAGAGCGGCACCTACGTCATCGCTTTGGTTGCTTATCGAGGGGATTATCCTTTGTTGCATCATCGCCATCACCTTCTTTTGGCGTATCCACCATATATATATATATATATATATATATATATATATATATATATATATATATATATATATATATATCATATGATGAGGTGGCAGTCCAGCGCCCTGTGGGCGGTGGTTCCTGTTCTTCTCCGGCATCGTCGTACATACCGTCGATGTCTTTGGAGTCGAAATCGAGTGTGTCGGTTAAGTCATCGACAGTGGCTATGAAGTGGGTGGTGGGTGGGGAACGAATTTCTTCGTCGTCCGCTTCCCACTCGAGCCGAACATAGTTCGGCCAAGAGTCCCCTGATAGAGAGAGAGAGACCTTAATGAATTTAGCACGTCACCCAAGGGCGAGTGCTGAAAGATATCCGTAGAGGCAAACTCCATGACCAGTGCCCAATCAGATTCGATAGGCGTGGATGTACGGGGTTCGGATCCTATGGCCGAAGACGAGTCCGGGTGTCCGATGACATAGATATCTTTAGAGGTGAAGTCTGTGTTCGGCTCCAACGCCAATAGGTGTGTGGCCTCCGTGGTTGGGTCCATCCACCCATCCTCGGATGGCGTGATCTATGCCAGATTAAGGGTCGGGGCCGCCGCAGGCGCGATCTCGCAAACACTGTCCGATGGCAGATCTAAGTCATGCTCGTCGTGACTGTCCGACACACCTGACATCGGCTTGAATCCGTCGAAGATCAAGTCTCCGCGGATGTCGGCAGTATAGTTCAAGCTTCCAAACCTGACCTGACGGCCAGGGGCGTAGCTATCGATCTGCTCCAGCTGGCCAAGCGAGTTGGCCCACAGTACGAAGCCGCCGAATACGAAGATCAGTCGGACGAGGAAAACCTCCCCTGGACCGCGTCATTGAAGATGATTGAAGGAGTCATCAAGCCTTATCGTGACGGCACAGTGGAACTCTCAATGAAAGCACCAATGTCGGTGTCAAAACTGGCGGATCTCGGGTAGGGGGTCCCGAACTGTGCGTCTAAGGCTAATGGTAACATGAGGCGGGGGACATGATGTTTACCCAGGTTCGGGCCCTCACGATGGAGGTAATACCCTACTTCGTGCTTGATTGATCTTGATGATATGAGTATTACAAGAGTTGATCTACCATGAGATCGTATAGGCTAAACCCTAGAAGCTAACCTATGATTATGATTGTTGTTGTCCTACGGACTAAACCCTCCGGTTTATATAGACACTGGAGGGGGCTAGGGTTACAGAGAGTCGGTTACAGAGAAGAGATCTACATATTAGAATTGCCAAGCTTGCTTTCCACGCAAAGGAGAAGTCTTCAATCTTGTATCCTAATAGTCCAACAGTCCAGCTAAAGTATATAGTCCGGCTGTCCGAGGACCCCTTAATCCCGGACTCCCTCAGCCGCCACTCTGCGGGATGTGTCACTCAGACACCCCGTGCGTCGCCATTCCATGGGACGCATCTACTTCACTCGGACACCCCGTGCGTCGCCACTCTTCGGGACGCATCTACTTCACTCGAACGCCCCATGCGTCGCCACTCTGTGGCATGCGTATACATCACTCCGACGCCCCGTACATCGCCACTTTGCGTGATGCGTCTACATCACCCGGATGCTCGGTGCATCCCCACTCCGCCGGACGCGTCTACTTCACTCGGACGCCCCGTGAGTCGCTACTCCCTGGGACGCATCTACTTCACTCGAACGCCCCATGTGTTGCCACTCTACGGGATGCGTCTAATTCACTCGGACACCCCATGCGTCGCCACTCCACGGGACGCATCTACTTCACTCGGATGCCCCGCGTGTTGCCACTCCGTAGGACGCCTCTACTTCACTCGGATGCCCTGTGCGTAGCTACTCCGCTGGATGCGTCTTCATCACTCGGACGCCCCGCATGTCGCCACTCCGCATGACACATCTAATTCACTCGGACGCCCCATGCGTCGCTACTCCGCTGGATGCGTCTTCATCACTTAATGCGTTCCTAGTGAAAGCTAAGTTGAAAGATGATGGCAGCAACTACACGGACTGGGTCCGTAACTTGAGGATTATCCTCATTGCTACACAGAAGAATTACATACTGGAAGCACCGATGGGTTCCAGCCCTGCTGTAGATGCTACTGATGATGTTAAGAACGTCTGGCAGAGCAAAGCTGATGATTACTCGATAGTTCAGTGTGCCATGCTTTACGGCTTAGAATCGGGACTTCAAAGACGTTTTGAACGTCATGGAGCATATGAGATGTTCCAGGAGTTGAAGTTAATATTTCAAGCAAATGCTCGAGTTGAGAGATATGAAGTCTCCAACAAGTTCTACAGCTGTAAAATGGAGGAGAATAGTTCTGTCACTGAACACATACTCAAAATGTGTGGGTATCATAATCACTTGACTCAGCTAGGAGTTGATCTTCCAGTTGATTGTGTCATTGACAGAGTTCTTCAATCACTGCCACCAAACTATAAAGGCTTCATGATGAACTATAATATGCAAGGGATGAACAAGACTATTCCCGAGCTCTTCGCAATGCTAAAGGCTGCGGAGGTAGAAATCAAAAAGGAGCATCAAGTGTTGATGGTCAACAAGACCACTAGTTTCAAGAAAAAGGGTAAAGGGAAGAAGGGGAACTTCAAGAAGAACGACAAAAAGGTTGTTGCTCAAGAGAAGAAACCCAAATCTAGACCTAAGCCTGAAACTGAGTGCTTCTACTGCAAAGGGACTCGTCACTAGAAGCGGAACTGCCCTAAGTATTTGGCGGATAAGAAGGATGGCAAAGTGAAAGGTATATTTGATATACATGTAAATGAGGACTTAACTAATGCCCGCAGTAGCGCCTAGGTATTTGATACTGGTTCTGTTGCTCATATTTGCAACTCGAAACAGAGGCTACGGATTAAGCGAAGATTGGCTAAGGTTGAGGTGACGATGCGCGTGGGAAATGGTTCCAAAGTCGATGTGATCGCGGTCGGCACGCTACCTCTACATCTACCATCGGGATTAGTTTTAGACCTGAATAATTGTTATTTGGTGCTAGCGTTGAGCTTGAACATTATATCTAGATCTTGTTTAATGCGAGACGGTTATTCATTTAAATCAGAGAATAATGGTTGTTCTATTTATATGAGTAATATCTTTTATGGTCATGCACCCCTGCTGAGTGGTCTATTTTTGTTGAATCTCGATAGTAGTGATACACATACTCATAGTGTTTAAGCCAAAAGATATAAGTGATGAAGTGACGATGTGTGTTGGAAGTGATTCCAAGATTGATATGATCAACATCGCATACTCACTATACTTTCGAGATTAGTGTTGAACCTAAATAAATGTTATTTGGTGTTTGCATTGAGCATAAGTATGATTAGATCATGCTTATTGCGATATGATTATTCATCTAAGACAGAGAATAAATTATTATTCTGGTTATATGAATAAAACCTTCTATGGTCATACACCCAATGTTGATGGTTTATTGAATCTTGGTCGTAGTGATACACATATTCATAATATTGATGCCAAAATATATAAAGTTGATAATGATAGTGCAACTTATTTGTGGCACTGCCGTTCGGGTCATATCGGTGTAAAGCGCGCGAAGAAACTCCATGCTGATGGACTTTTGTAATCACTTGATTATGAATCACTTGGTGCTTGCGAACCGTGCCTTATGGGCAAGATGACTAAAACTCCGTTCTCCGGAACAATGGAACGAGCTACTGACTTACTTGAAATAATACATACTGATGTATGTGGTCCAATGAGTATTGAGGCTCATGGTGGGTATCGTTATTTTCTTACCTTCACAGATGATTTGAGCATATATGGTTATATCTACTTAATGAAGCATAAGTCTGAAACATTTGAAATGTTCAAAGAATTTCAGAGTGAAGTGGAAAATCATCGTAACAAGAAAATAAAGTCTCTATGATCTAATCGTGGAGGAGAATATTTGAGTTACGAGTTTGGTCTTCACTTGAAACAACATGGGATAGTTTCACAATTAACGCCACCTGGAACACCACAGCGAAATGGTGTGTCCGAACGTCGGAACCATACTTTATTGGATATGGTACGATCTATGATGTCCCTTACTGATTTACCGCTATCATTTTGGGGTTATGCTTTAGAGACGGTTGTATTCACTTTCAATTGGGCACCATCAAAATCCGTTGAGATGATGCCTTATGAAATGTGGTTTGGCAAGAAACCAAAGTTGTCATTTCTTAAAGTTTGGGGTTATGATGCTTATGTGAAAAAGTTTCAACTTGATAAGCTTGAACCCAAATCAGAGAAGTGCGTCTTCATAGGATACCCAAAGGAAACTATTGGGTACACCTTCTATCACAGATCCGAAGGCAAAATCTTTGTTGCTAAGAATGGATCCTTTCTAGAGAAGGAGTTTCTCTCGAAAGAAGTGAGTGGGAGAAAAGTAGAAATTGATGAGGTAACTGTACCATCTCCCTTATTGGAAAGTAGTTCATCACAGAAATCAGTTCTAGTGATTCCTACACCAATTAGTGAGGAAGTTAATGATGTTGATCATGAAACTTCAGATCAAGTTACTACCGAACCTCATAGGTCTTTGAGAGTAATATCCGCACCAAAGTGGTACGGTAATCATGTTCTGGAAGTCATGTTACTAGACCATGATGAACCTACGAACTATGAGGAAGCGATGATGAGCCCAGATTCCGCGAAATGGCTTCAGGTCATGAAATCTGAGATGGGATCCATGTATGAGAACAAAGTGTGGACTTTGGTGCACTTGCCCGATGATCGGCAAGCCATAGAAAATAAATGGATCTTTAAGAAGAAGACCGACGCAGACGGTAATGTTACTATTTACAAAGCTCGACTTGTTGCTTAAGGTTTTCGACAAGTTCAAGGAGTTGACTACGATGAGACTTTCTCACCCGTAGCGATGCTTAAGTCTGTCCGAATCATGTTAGCAATTGCTAAACTTTATGATTATGAAATTTGGCAAATGGATGTCAAAACTGCATTCCTGAATGGATTTCTAGAAGAAGAGTTGTATATGATGCAACCGAAAGGTTTTGTCGATCCAAAAGGTGCTACCAAAGTGTGCAAGCTCCAGCGATCTATTTATGGACTGGTGCAAGCCTCTCAGAGTTGGAATAAACACTTTGATAGTGTGATCAAAGCATATGGTTTTATACAGACTTTTGGAGAAGCCTGTATTTACAAGAAAGTGAGTGGGAGCTCTGTAGCATTTCTAATATTATATGTAGATGACATATTGTTGATTGGAAATGATATAGAATTTCTGGATAGCATAAAGGGATACCTAAATAAGAGTTTTTCTATGAAAGACCACAGAGAAGCTGCTTACATATTGGGCATCAAGATCTATATAGATAGACCAAGACGCTTAATTGGACTTTCACAAAGCACATACCTTGATAAAGTTTTGAAGAGGTTCAAAATGGATCAGTCAAAGAAAGGGTTCTTGCCTGTGTTACAAGGTGTGAAGTTGAGTCAGACTCAATGCCATGCCACTGAAGAAGATAGAGAGAAAATGAAGGTCATTCCCTATGCTTCGGTCATAGGTTCTATCATGTATGCAATGCCGTGTACCAGACCTGATGTATGTCTTGCTATAAGCATAGCAGGGAGGTACGAAAGCAATCCCGGAGTGGAGCACCGAACAACGATCAAGAACATCCTGAAATACCTGAAAAAGGACTAAGGATATGTTTCTCATTTATGGAGGTGAAAAAGAGCTTGTCGTAAACGGTTACCTGGATGCAAGATTTGACATTGATCCGGATGACTCTAAGTCGCAAACTGGATACATATTTTTATTGAATGGAGGAGCTGTCAGTTGGTGCAGTTCCAAGCAGAGAGTCGTGGCGGGATCTACGTGTGAAGCGGAGTACATTCCTGCTTCGGAAGCAGCAAATGAAGGAGTTTGTATGAAGGAGTTCATATCTGATTTAGGTGTCATACCTAGTGCATCGGGTCCAACGAAAATCTTTTGTGACAATGCTGGTGCAATTTCCTTGGCAAATGAATCCAGATTTCACAAGAGAACCAAGCACATCAAGAGACACTTCAATTCCATTCGTCATCAAGTGTCGGAAGGGGACATAGAGATTAGCAAGATACACACGTGTCTGAATGTTGCAGACCCGTTGACTAAGCCTCTTCCATGAGCAAAACATGATCAACACCAAAACTCCATGAGTGTTAGAATCATTACTACGTAATCTAGATTATTGACTCTAGTGCAAGTGGGAGACTAAAGGAAATATGCCCTAGAGGCAATAATAAAGTTATTATTTATTTACTTAATTCATGATAAATGTTTATTATTCATACTAGAATTGTATTAACCGAAAACTTAGTACATGTGTGAATGCATAGACAAAACATATAGTCCCTAGTATGCCTTGATACGTCTCCGTCCTATCTACAATTTTTGATTGTTCCATGCCAATATTATTCAACTTTTATGTAGTTTTGGCAACTTTTTATACTATTTTTTGGGACTAACATATTGATCCAGTGCCCAGTGCCAGTTCATGTCTGGTGCATGTTTTATGTTTCGCAGAAACCCCATATCAAACGGAGTCCAAATGGGATAAAAACGGACGAAGAATTATTTTGGAATATTTGTGATTTTTGGGAGGAAGAATCAACGCGAGACGATGCCCGAGGTGGCCACGAGATAGGGGCCCATGCCCACTTAAAGTGGGCGCACCCCCACCCTCGTGGGCCACCCGTAAGGCGGTTGATGCCCTTCTTTGGCTGCAAGAAAGCTAATTTTTGGAAAACGATCTGGGCGAAGGTTTCAATCCAATCGGAATTACAGATCTCCAGATATAAAGGAAACAGTGCCGGGGCATAATTCCAGAACACAGAAACAGAGAGATAGATCCAATCTCGGAGGGGCTCTCGCCCCTCCCACGCCATGGGAGCCATGGACCAGAGGGGAAACCCTTCTCCCGTCTAGGGAGGAGGTCAAGGAAGAAGAAGAAGAAGGGGGGCTCTCTCCCCTTGCTTTCGGTGGCGCCGGAACGCCGCCGGGGGCCATCATCATCACCGCGATCTTCACCAATACCTCCATCATCTCCACCAACATCTACATCACCTTCCCCCATCTATATTCAGCGGTCCACTCTCCCGCAACCCGCTGTACCCTCTACTTGAACATGGTGCTTTATGCTTCATATAATTATCCAATGATGTCTTGCCATCCTATGATGTCTGAGTAGATTTTCGTTGTCCTATCGGTGATTGATGAATTGCTACGATTGGTTTGAATTGCATGTTTTATTATTGGTGCTTTCCTATGGTGCCCTCCGTGTCGCGCAAGCGTGAGGGATTCTCGTTGTATGGTTTGCAATATGTTTATGATTTGCTTATGGTGGGTGGCGTGAGTGACAGAAGCACAGACCCGAGTAAGTAGGTTGTTTGCGTATGGGATAAAGGGGACTTGATAATTTAATGCTATGGTTGGGTTTTACCTTGATGAATCTTTAGTATTTGCGGATGCTTGCTAGATTCCAATCATAAGTGCATATGATCCAAGAAGAGAAAGTATGTTAGCTTATGCCTCTCCCTCAAATAGAATTGCAATAGTTACCGGTCTAGTAACGTAGTCAATTGCTTAGGGACAATTTCACAACTCCTACCACCACTTTTACACACTCGCTATATTTACATTATTGCATCTTTATCTAAACAGCCCCTACTTTTTATTTACATGTTCTTCATTATCTTGCAAACCTATCCTATCACACCTACAAAGTACTTCTAGTTTCATACTTGTTCTAGGTAAAGCGAACGTCCAGCGTGCGTAGAGTCGTATCAGTGGCAGATAGGACTTGAGAGGGTATTTGTTCTACCTTTAGCTCCTCATTGGGTTCGACACTCTTACTTAATGAAAGAGACTACAATTATCCCCTACACTTGTGGGTTATCAAGACCTTTTTCTGGCGCCGTTGCCGGGGAGTCATAGCGTGGGGTGAATATTCTCATGTGTGCTTGTTTGCTTTATCACTAAGTAATTTTTATTTGCTATTCTAAGTTGTTCTCTATCTTTAGTTATGGATATGGAACACGAAACACCAAAAAAATTATGTGTAGATGCTACTCATGGAGATGGGGAACCTCCTAAAACCCTCGATACTCGTTATGTGAAAGAAATTATGTACTACTTTAATAATCCTGAGAAAACCCCATTCAACTTTGTTATGGGAGACACGTTGGATCAACGTGAATACTTTAGGGATTATCGCTTGACACAAAAAGGGAAACTATTATGGGATCAAATTTCTATTTTGCGTTGGTATGCTCGTCAACTATGTGTGATACATTATTATACTTGTTGCTCTAGGATGAAGGCTCCATGCCTTCCCTTTTCATGCAAATTCAATGATAATGAAACCTTAGCTTCTTATGCTAATGGTAGATATGATTACTATGATGTGGAACAAATAGAATAATTTGTTGCTTTTATGGGTGCTTATGAGATTGAATCTATGTTTAAAGCATTTGACGATTTTGATGATTCAGTTTATAGACCAGAAAATTTAGCTATACTTAGATATTGCTATGAAAATTATGAATACAATTACAATATTAATGCATTTATTGAGAAAGTCTCCGCTGTCCAAGAAGAGACTAATATTTTGCAGGAAGCTATGGAAGAAGAAATTGATGAAACTGTGAGCTCATTGGATGAAAAAGATGATGAGGAGAGCGAAGAACAAAAGGAGGAAGAGCGGATTGATCACCCGTGCGCACCTTCTAATGAGAGTAACTCTTCAACTCATACATTGTTTAATTCCCCTTCGTGCTTACCGAAGGATGATTGCTATGATGATTGCTATGATCCCGTTGATTCACTTGAAATATCCCTTTTTGATGATGCTTGCTATACTTGTGGCCAAGATGCCAATATGAATTATGCTTATGGAGATGACCTTGCTATAGTTCCTTATGTTAAACATGGAATTGTTTATATTGCACCCACGCATGATGGTCCTATTATCTTTTTGAATTCTCCAAACTACACGATATCGGTGAAGTTTGTGCTTATTAAGGATTATATTGATGGGTTGCCTTTTATTGTTGCACATGATGAGTTTGATAGATATAATATGCATGGCTGCTCCTACTTGCAATTATTATGAGAGAGAAACTATATCTCCACCTCTCTATGTTTCCAATACGATAGAATTGCAAGAAACTGCTTATACTATGCATTGGCCTTTACTATGTGTGCATGAATTGTTCTTTTATGACATGCCGATGCATAGGAAGAGAGTTAGACTTCGTTGTTGCATGATATATGTTACTTTGTGCTCACTACTAAATTACAAATCATTGTTAATTAAAATTGGCTTTGATATACCTTGGGATCCGGGTGGATCCATTACTTGAGCACTATATGCCTAGCTTAATGGCTTTAAAGAAAGCGCTGCCAGGGAGACAACCCGGAAGTTTTAGAGTGTCATTTATTTCTGTTGAGGGCTTTCATATAGTTTAAAAACTAAAAAATAAAGAGGGGAACCTAAAACTTTTCAAAAAAGGAATGTGAAAGTGAGAAAGACAAGCATTGTTGAAGTGAGAGAGCTCCTTGAACTTTGTTCATGCTCACAGAAACGTTGTGAATCTTGATTACAGAAACTTTTCATCAAAAATAACTATCCCCTTGTATAATTCCATTGTATTATAAAAATAATGTGCTAAGGTTTGCCTTTAGGATGTTTACAATGCTTGTTGGTTTGCACGGTGCAGGACAGAAACTTTGGCTGTAGTGCGCGATTTTCCATTTTTAACTGGAACCTCAATTGGTTCTGATTCCTTTTGCACTGTCTTGCTATACAACTTGTTTATTTGTCCTAATTTTGGTAGAATTTCTGGGGTACCAGAAGTATGGTGGATGTTCAGATTGCTACAGACTGTTCTGTTTTTGACAGATTCTGTTTTTGATGCATAGTTTGCTTGTTTTGATGAATGTATCAATTTATATTTGTGGATTAAACCATGGAAAAGTTATACTACAGTAGACACAATGCAAAAACAAAATATGAATTGTTTTCAACAGTACTTAGAGTGGTGATTTGCTTTATTATACTAATGGATCTTACCGAGTTTTCTGTTGAAGTTTTGTATGGATGAAGTGTCTAAACGAGGAGGTCTTGATATGAGGAAAAGGATGTGAAACCCCCGATTAAATCGTACACTAATCATACACGCAAACGTGTATGATCAAGATCAGGGACTCACGGGAAGATATCACAACACAACTCTAAAAATAAAATAAGTCATACAAGCATCATAATACAAGCCAGGGGCCTCGAGGGCTCGAATACAAGTGCTCGATCATAGACGAGTCAGCGGAAGCAACAATATCTGAGTACAGACATAAGTAAACAAGTTTTCCTTAAGAAGGCTAGCACAAACTAGGATATCGATCGAAAGAGGCGCAGGCCTCCTGCCTGGGATCCTCCTAACTACTCCTGGTCGTCATCAGCAGCCTGCACGTAGTAGTAGGCACCTCCAGTGTAGTAGTCTTCATCGACGGTGGCGTCTAGCTCCTGGGCTCCAAAGTCTGGTTGCGGCATCCGGGAAGAAGAGGAAAACGGGGGAAAAGAGGGAGCAAAGCAACCGTGAGTACTCATCCAAAGTACTCGCAAGCAAGGAGCTACACTACATATGCATGGGTATATGTGTAAGGAGGACATATCAGTGGATTGAACTGCAGAATGCCAGAATAAGAGGGGGATAGCTAGTCCTATCGAAGACTATGCTTCTGGCAGCCTCCGTCTTGCAGCATGTAGAAGAGAGTAGATTGAAGTCCTCCAAGTAGCAATGCATAGCATAATCCTACCCGGTGATCCTCCCCTCGTCGCCCTATGGAAAAGCGATCACCGGGTTGTCTGTGGAACTTGTCTGGGTGTGTTTTATTAAGTATCCGGTTCTAGTTGTCATAAGGTCAAGGTACAACTCTCGGTCGTCCTTTTACCGAGGGACACGGCTATTCGAATAGATAAACTTCCCTGCAAGGGTGCACCACATAACACAAGACGCTCGATCCCATTTGGCCGGACACACTTTCCTGGGTCATGCCCGGCCTCGGAAGATCAACACGTCGCAGCCCCACCTAGGCACAATAGCGAGGTCAGCACGCCAGTCTAAATCCTATGCGCGCATGGGTCTGTGCCCATCGCCCATTGCACACCTGCACGTTGCGAGGGCAGCCGGAAGTAGACCTAGCAACCTCCATTACAAAGGAAGTCGCGTTACGCAGTCCAACCCGGCGCGCGCCGCTCCGTCGCTGATGTCAAGAAGGCTTCGGCTGATACCACGACGTCGAGTGCCCATATCTTTCCCGCGTAGTTGGTTAGTGCGTATAGGGTAGTGGCCAGACTCAGATCAAATACCAAGAACTCGTTAAGCGTGTTATTTTGAAGTAACCGCGGACGCCGACCAGGGCCAGGCCCACCTCTCGCCTAGGTGGTCTCAACCTGCCCTATCGCTCCGCCACATAGTAACAGTCGGGGGCCGTTGGGAACCCAGGCCCACCTCTACCGGGATGGAGCCACCTGTCTTTTCAGCCCCCACCTCGGAATCACGTGCGGGTACTCAACGAGCCAACCCGACTTTAGTCACCATCTGTATAGTATGTATATATGTATAGTATATACCCGTGATCACCTCCCGAGTGATCACGGCCCGATAGTATAGCAAGGCGGACTGACAAGAATGTAGGGCCAATGATGATAAACTAGCATCCTATACTAGGCATTTAGGATTGCGGGTAAGGTATCAATGACTGTAGCAACAATGACAGGCTATGCAACAGAATAGGAGTAACCAAACAGTAACATGCTACACTACTCTAATGCAAGCAGTAGAGAGAAGAATAGGTGATATCTGGTGATAAAAAGGGGGGCTTGCCTGGTTGCTCTGGCAAGAAGGAGGGGTCGTCAACTCCGTAGTCGAACTGGGCAGCAGCAGCGTCGGTCTCGTACTCTAACAGAGAGAAGAGGGGGAAGAAACAATGAATACAATGCAAACAGATGCATAATGATGCATGACATAACAAGAAACGGTGCCAGGTGTGCCCTAACGCAGTAGGAGGTGATATCGGTGAAGGGGGGAAACATCCGAGAAAGTATCACCGGTGTTTTGTGTTTTCGGACAAATGAAACGAAGGAGGAAAGTTGCGTGTTTGCTATGCTACGGATGTGTGGCGGTCGAACGGGCTACATATCCAAATTCGTCTCGTCATTCTAAGCAACTTTCATGTACAAAGTATTTTCATCCGAGTTACGGATTATTTTCTATGATTTTCTGAAGTTTTAAAGTTTTTCTAAAATTCCTGGATTTGTTATTAATTCGAAATAAAAAAACATAATTTGCTAAGCGTACCCAAATGTAAACCCACCAAGAGGCTGACTGGTGGGTCCAGAGGGCCCAGTTGACCAAGTCAACAGCCCAGTCAACAATCAACTAGTTTGACTATTAACAAGTCAAATAGGGCAGGTGGGGCCTAGTTGTCATACTCTGTAGTTTTCTAATAGTGTTTAGTTAATTCCTAATTTAGCGATTATTAGAGGGTGGCCCACATGTCAGTGTATATCTATTGAAAATATTTTAGTTAAGCAGTTTAACTAAACACAAACTAAAAAATAACTTAACAGGGGGCTAATCCCCAATCATTAAGGGCCGGTCCGATCTAGCAGGGACACAGCCGACCTGGGGCCCTGCCTGCTCGAGGCAAGGGCCGGCCACGACAGCAGAAGCAGTAGCCGGCAGCGGCAACTACGGCGAACAGCAGGGGGAGCGCGGGCGCGGGCCAGGCGAGGCCAGGGAGGCTGGGTCGCAGTCGGCAGCGGTGCGCGAGCACGACGCGTGACGTGAGCAACAGGGAAGAGGAAGCAGCAGCAGAACACAGAAGCTGCGGTGACAGAGTGCGGGAGGCTGGGCGAGGCCACGCACGGGCTATGGGTTGTCCAGGCGGCTGGAGCACGATGGCAGCGCGTCCAGGAGGCGGCTGGGCGTGGCCACGATCGTGCGCCGCGGGTGCTGCGGGTCGCGGGCGCGGGTTGCTCGGGTGAGGCACGCAGGCGTGAGGTGGGCGGAGGCGGCCTACGGCGGGGGCGTCGGCGACAGGGGTGAGGGGGAAAAGCGGGGGACGGCGGTGGCTCACCCCGGGGAGGTCGGGGCGCGCTCGGGGTGGAAGGGGCGGCGCTTGAGTGGCGGTTCCAACAAAGACGACCGGCGGCAGAGGATGAAGGAGGGTTCGTTCCCGTTGATGGAGAGGGCCTCGGCTTGAGCCAAAGGGCGGAGCCGATGTTGACGACGACGGTGGTCCTCCGAGACGTCTCCGTGAGGCGCGGGGTGGATGGAGGCCGCGGAATCGACGGCGCTGCGCGCCAGAGGCGTTCGGGAGAGAGTGACAGTGAGTAAGGGAGGGGGTGGTTGGTGCTAGGGTTAAGAGGGGATCGAGGGAGGGAGCCTGGCGATGTTAAGTAGGGCGAGGGGGGCGCGGATGTGCGCCACGACGCCATGGCGTCCGTGGATGTGCTCCACGATGCCCCTGCTACAGGTTGAAGGAGGGAGAGATGGGCTAACCTGGGTAAGTTGCTAGATGGGCCAAAAGTGCCTAGTAGCTTAGGTCTTTTGTTTTGTTCTATTGTTTTTTCATTTTATTTTAGTTTCTGTTATTTTAGTTATTTTTTTAATACCAAGTTATCACCTAAATTAGTATCATTAAATATATCACTGCCACATTAATTTGCTACCCAAGTTAAAATAGTTTCGTAATTATTTGATATTTAAAAGTACTTAAATAATAGTTTTCGCTACTGTTTTATTCAACTTATAGTATTTAAACATTTTATAAATGTGTTGTTTCTCCACCATGATTACCTATGCATTATTTGGTTCACTCCGAATATTTTAGTTTTAATTTTTGAAAACTTTTACTGTTTGCTTGATTTTGAATTTGAATTTGAATCGGTTTCGAACTAACGTGAGATTAGCAACAGTAATCGAGGTGACGTGGCATCATTAGTAGATGGTTACTGTAGCTTAATTATCCGGGCGTCACAAAGGAAGAGAGGCAAGAGCTCAAGCTTGGGGATGCCCGAGGCACCCCAAGTAAATATTCAAGGAGACTCAAGCGTCTAAGCTTGGGGATGCCCCGGAAGGCATCCCCTCTTTCTTCAACAAGTATCGGTATGTTTTCTTATTCGTTTCGTTCATGCGATATGTGCAAGTCTTGGAGCGTCTTTTGTATCTAGTTTTCATTTTTATTTTATGCACCATGCTGGTATGAGATAGTCCTTGGTTGATTTATATAATTCTCATTGCACTTCACTTAAATCTTTTGAGTGTGGCTTTATAGAATGCTTCATGTGCTTCACTTATATCATTTGAAGTTTGGATTGCTAGTTTTTCTTCACATAGAAAACTGCCATTTGTAGAATGTTCTTTTTCTTCACTTATATTTGTTAGAGCGTGGGCATATCTTTTGTAGAAAGAATCAAACTCTCTTGCTTCACTTATATCTATTTAGAGAGATGATAGGAATTGGTCATTCACATTGTTAGTCATAAAATCCTACATAAACTTGTAGATCGCTGAATATGATATGTTTGATTCCTTGCAATAGTTTTGCGATATAAAGATGGTGATATTAGAGTCATGCTAGTTGGTGGTTGTGGGTTGTAGAGACACTTGTGTTGAGGTTTGCAAGTCCCGTAGCATGCACGTATGGTAACCGTTGTGTGACAAATTTGAAGCATGGGGTGTTTCTTTGATTGTCTTCCTTATGAGTGGCGGTCGGGGACGAGCAATGGTCCTTTCCTACCAATCTATCCCCCTAGGGGCATGCGTAGTAGTACTTTGCTTTGAGGGCTAATAAACTTTTGCAATAAGTATATGAGTTCTTTATGACTAATGTGAGTCCATGGATTATACACACTTTTACCTTTCCATCATTGCTAGCCTCTTCGGTACCGTGCATTGCCCTGTCTCACCTTGAGAGTTGGTGCAAACTTCGCCAGTGCATCCAAACCCCGTGATACGATGCGCTCTATCACCCATAAGCCTCCTTATATCTTCCTCAAAACAGCCACCATACCTACCTATCATGGCATTTCCATAGCCATTCCGAGATATATTGCCATGCAACTTCCATCATCGTCATATACATGACTTGAGAATTCATTGTCATATTGCCTTGCATGATCGTAAGCTAGCTAGCATGATGTTTTCATGGCTTGTCCATTTGTTGATGTCATTGCTACGCTAGATCATTGCACATCCCGGTACACCGCCGGAAGCATCCATATAGTGTCATATATTTGTTCTAGTATCGAGTTGTAATATTGGGTTGTAAGTAAATAGAAGTGTGATGATCATCATTATAGAGCATTGCCCCATGAAAAAAAAGAAAAAAAAGGAAAGGCCAAAGAAGCCTAAATTAAAAAGGGGGCCAAAGAAGACCACCAAAAAAAAGAAAAAGAAAAGGGGCAATGTTACTATCCTTTTTCCACACTTGTGCTTCAAAGTAGCACCATGTTCTTCATATAGAGAGTCTCCTATGTTGTCACTTTCATATACTAGTGGGAATTTTTCATTATAGAACTTGGCTTGTATATTCCAACGATGGGGTTCCTCAAATGCCCTAGGTCTTCATGAGCAAGCAAGTTGGATGCACACCCACTTAGTTTTCAGTTTGAGCTTTCATACACTTATAGCTCTTAGTGCATCTGTTGCATGGCAATCCCTACTCCTCGCATTGACATCAATTGATGGGCATCTACATAGCCCATTGATTAGCCGCGTCGATGTGAGACTTTCTCCCTTTTTGTCTTCTCCATATAAACCTCCACCATCATATTCTATTCCACCTATAGTGCTATATCCATGGCTTGCGCTCATGTATTGCGTGAGGGTTGAAAAAGCTGAAGCGCATTAAAAAGTATGAACCAATTGCTCGGCTTGTCATCGGGGTTGTGCATGATGGGGGCATTTTGTGTGACAAAAATGAAGCATGGCCAAACTATATGATTTTGTAGGGATAAGCTTGCTTTGGCCTTGTTTTTTTGAAAAAACATGATTGCTTTATTGGTACACTCGAAGTATTATTGTTTTTATGTCAAATGATAGACTATTGCTTTGAATCACTCGTGTCTTAATATTCACGCCATGATTAGACATATGATCAAGATTATACTAGGTAGCATTCCGCATCAAAAATTATCTTTTTTATCATTTACCTACTCGCGGACGAGCGGGAATTAAGCTTGGGGATGCTGATACGTCTCCGTCGTATCTATAATTTTTTATTGTTCCATGCCAATATTATTCAACTTTTATATACTTTTGGCAACTTTTTATACTATTTTTTGGGACTAACATATTGATCCAGTGCCCAGTGCCAGTTCCTGTCTGTTGCATGTTTTATGTTTCGCAGAAACCCCATAACAAACAGAGTCCAAATGGGATAAAAACGGACGGAGAATTACTTTGGAATATTTGTGAATTTTGGGAGGAAGAATCAATGCAAGACGATGCCCGAGGTGGCCACGAGATAGGGGCCCACGCCCATTAAAGTGGGCGCGCCCCCACCCTCGTGGGCCACCCGTAAGGTGGTAGACGCCCTTCTTTGGCCGCAAGAAAGCTAACTTTTGGAAAACGATCTGGGCGAAGGTTTCAATCCAATCGGAGTTACGGATCTCCAGATATAAAGGAAACAGTGCCAGGGCAGAATTCGAGAACGTAGAAATAGAGAGATAGATCCATTCTCGCCCCTCCCATGTCATGGGAGCCAAGGACCAGAGGGGAACCCTTCTCCCATCTAGGGATGAGGTCATGGAAAAAGAAGAAGAAGGGGGGCTCCCCCACCTTGCTTCCGGTGGCGCCGGAACGCCGCCGGGGGCCATCATCATCATCGCGATCTTCACCAACACCTCCATCATCTCCACCAACATCTCCCCGTTGTACCCTCTACTTGAAAATGGTGCTTTATGCTTCATATTATTATCCAATGATGTGTTGCCATCCTATGATGTCTGAGTAGATTTTCGTTGTCCTATCGGTGATTGATGAATTGCTATGATTGGTTTGAATTGCATGTTTTATTATTGGTGATGTCCTATGGTGCCCTCCATGTCGCGCAAGCGTGAGGGATTCCTGCTGTAGGGTTTGCAATATGTTTATGATTTGCTTATGGTGGGTGGCGTGAGTGACAGAAGCACATACCCGAGTAAGTAGGTTGTTTGCGTATGGGATAAATGGGACTTGATAATTTAATGCTATGGTTGGGTTTTACCTTAATGAATCTTTAGTAGTTGCGGATGCTTGCTAGAGTTCAAATCATAAGTGCATATGATCCAAGAAGTGAAAGTATGTAGCTTATGCCTATCCCTCAAATAGAATTGCAATAGTGATTACCGGTCTAGTAATGTAGTCAATTGCTTAGGGACAATTTCACAACTCCTACCACCACTTTTCCACACTCGCTATATTTACATTATTGCATCTTTATCTAAACAACCCTTGCTTTTTATTTACATGTTCTTCATTATCTTGCAAACCTATCCTATCACACCTACAAAGTACTTCTAGTTTCATACTTGTTATAGGTAAAGCGAACGTCAAGCGTGCGTAGAGTCATATCAGTGGCAGATAGGACTTGAGAGGGTATTTGTTCTACCTTTCGCTCCTCTTTGGGTTCGACACTCTTACTTATCAAAAGAGGCTACAATTATCCCCTACACTTGTGGGTTATCATGCCTCTACTTGACTAGCTCGTTAATCAGAGATGGTTATGTTTCCTAACCATAGACATGTGTTGTCATTTGATGAACGGGATCACATCACTAGGAGAATGATGTGATGGACATGACCCATCCGTTAGCTTAGCATTATGATCATGTTAGTTTCATTGCTACTGCTTTCTTCATGACTTATACAAGTTCGTCAGACTATGAGATTATGCAACTCCCGAATACCGGAAGAACACTTTGTGTGCAACCAAACGTGACAATGTAAATGGGTGATTGTAAAGGTGCTCTACAGGTGTCTCCGAAGGTGTTTTTTGGGTTGGCATAGATTGAGATTAGGATTTGTCACTCCGTGTTTCGGAGAGGTATCTCTGGGCCCACTTGGTAATACTCATCACTATAAGCCTTGCAAGCATTGTGACTAGTGAGTTAGTTGCAGGATGAAGTGAACGAGTAAAGAGACTTGCCGGTAACGAGATAGAACTAGGTATTGAGATACCGACGGTCGAATCTTGGGCAAGTAACATACCCATGACAAAGGGAACAACATATGTTGTTATGCAGTTTGATCGATAAAGATCTTCGTAGAATATGTAGGAACCAATATGAGCATCTAGGTTCCGCTATTGGTTATTGAAGAGAGACGTGTCTCGGTCATGTCTACATAGTTCTCGAACCCGTAGGGTCTGCACGCTTAACGTTCGATGACGATTGGTATTATGAGTTTATGTGATATGATGTACCAAAGATTGGGAGTCCCGGATGTGATCACACACATGACGAGGAGTCTCAAAATGGTCGATACATAAAGATTGATATACTGGACGACTATATTCGGACACCAAAAGTGTTCCAAAGAAATTTCGGATAAAACCGGAGTGTCGGAGGGTTACCGGAACCCCCGGGGGAACTAATGGGCCTCGATGGGCCCTAGTGGAGAGAGAGAGAGGGGCCGGCCAAGGCAGGCCGTGTGCCCCCTCGCCTTGAGTCCGAATAGGACAAGGAAGGGGGGGGGCGGCGCCCCCTTTCCTTCCCCCAGTCCCTCTCCTTCCTCCCCCCTCTCTCCCTTTAGGTGGAAAGCTACTAGGACTTGGAGTCCTAGTAGGATTCCCCTCTAGGGGGCGCGCCCAAGGAGGGTCGGCCGGCCTCCCCCTTGCTCCTTTATATACGGGGGAAGGGGGCACCCTAGGACACATAAGTTGATTGTTTAACCGTGTGCGGTGGCCCCCTCCACAGATTTCCACCTTGGTCATATCGTCGTAGTGCTTAGGCGAAGCCCTGCGCCGGTAACTTCATCATCACCATCACCACGCCATCTGATATGTCCATTTTGCATCATGCTTTTATATCTATATTTATTGAATTATGGGCTGTTATTCCACGTTATGTCACAATACTTATGGCTATTCTCTCTTATTTTACAAGGTTTACATGAAGAGGGAGAACGCCGGCAGCTGGAGTTCTCGGCTGGAAAAGGAGCAAATATTGGAGGCCTATTCTGCGCAACTCCAAAAGTCCTGAAACTCCACGGAATATCTTAAAATAAATAAAGAAAAATCATCGCCAAAGGTGAAGGCCAGGGGGCCCACACCCTGCTCACGAGGGTGGGCCCCCTGGGCGTGCCCCCCTACCTCGTGGGCCCCCTGGTGGCTCTCCGACGCCCATCTTCTCCTATATGAAGTCTTTCGATGAGAAAAAAATAGAAGGCAACCTTTCGGGACGAGTCTCCGCCGCCACGAGGCGGAACCTTGGCGGAAACAATCTAGGGCTCCGACAGAGCTGTTCTGCCGGGGACACTTCCCTCCGGTAGGGGGAAATCATCACCATCATCATCCCCAATGCTCCTCTCATCGGGAGAGGACAATCTCCATCAACATATTCACCACACCATCTCACCTCCAAACCCTAGTTCATCTCTTGTATCCAATTCTTGTCTCCAAGTCCGGGATTGGTGCTAGTAGGTTGCTAGTAGTGTTGATTACTCCTTGTAGTTGTTGCTAGTTGGTTTATTTGGTGGAAGATCATATGTTCAGATCCTTTATGAACATTATTACCCCTCTGATTATGAACATGAATATGCTTCATGAGTAGTTAAGTTTGTTCCTAAGGACAAGGGAGAAGTCTTGCTATTAGTAGTCATGTGAATTTGGTATTCGTTCGATATTTTGATAAGATGTATGTTGTCTAGCCTCTAGTGGTGTTATGTGAACGTCGACTACATAACACTTCACCATTATTTGGGCCTAGAGGAAGGCATTGGGAAGTAATAAGTAGATGATGGGTTGCTAGAGTGATATAAGCTTAAACCCTAGTTTATGCGTTGCTTCGTAAGGGGCTGATTTGGATCCATATGTTTCATGCTATGATTAGGTTTACCTTAATACTTTTATTGTACTTGCGGATGCTTGCAATATAGGTTAATCATAAGTGGGATGCTTGTTCAAGTAAGAATAGCACCCAAGCGCCGGTCCACCCACATATCAAATTATCAAAGTACCGAACGCGAATCATATGAGCGTGATGAAAACTTGCTTGACGATATTCCCATGTGTCCTCGGGAGCGCTTTTCCTATTATAAGAGTTTGTCCAGGCTTGTCCTTTGCTACAAAAAGGATTGGGCCACCTTGCTGCACTTTATTTACTTTTTTTACTTGTTACTCGTTACAATTTATCCTATCACAAAACTATCTGTTGCCACTTATTTCAGTACTTGCAGAGAATACCTTGCTGAAAACCGCTTATCATTTCCTTCTGCTCCTCGTTGGGTTCGACACTCTTACTTATCGAAAGGAATACGATAGATCCCCTATACTTGTGGGTCATCAAGACTCTTTTCTGGCGCCATTGCCGGGGAGTGAAGCGCCTTTGGTAGGTGGAATTTGGTAAGGAAAAATTTATTTAGTGTGCTGAAATTTTCTGTCACTTGTTACTATGGAAAGTAATTGTCTGAGGGGCTTGTTCGGAGTATCTTCACCCCGTCCAGTAGAGCAAAGAGTTGCTCCTCAACCTACTCAACCTACTGAACCTATTGAAAATGAAACTCCTTTTGAGATTCCTTCGGGTATGATGGAAAAACTGTTAGCTAACACTTTTATAGGAGATGGAACAAAGCATCCTGATGAACATCTACGCTATGTGGATGATGTTTGTGGTCTATTTAAGCTTGCAGGTATACCCGATGATGTTGTTAAGAAGAAGGCCTTCCCTTTATCTTTGAAGGGTGACGCATTGACATGGTATAGGCTATGTGATGATATGAGATCATGGAACTATAAAAGATTGAAATTGGAATTTCATCAAAAGTATTACCCTATGCATCTTGTTCATCGTGATTGCAATTCTATATATAATTTTTGGCCTCGCGAAGGAGAAAGCATCGCTCAGGCTTGGGGGAGGCTTAAATCAATGTTATATTCATGCCCCAATCATGAGCTCTCAAGAGAAGTAATTATGCAAAGTTTTTATGCTCGGCTTTCTGATAACAATCGCACCATGCTCGATACTTCTTGTGCTGGCTCTTTTATGATGAAGACTATTGAATTTAGATGGAATTTATTGGATAGAATTAAATGCAACTCTGAAGATTGGGACCTCGACGAAGGTAAGGAGTCAGGTATGACACCTAAGTTTGATTGTGTTAAATATTTTATGGATAGCGATATTTTCCGTAAGTTTAGCACTAAATATGGACTTGACTCTGAGATAGTAGCTTCTTTCTGTGAATCTTTTGCTACTTATGTTTATCTCCCCAAGGATAAGTGGTTTAAATATCATCCTCCCATAGAAGTAAAAGTAGCTGCACCTATTAAAGTTGAAGAAAAGACTGTCACTTATAATGATCCTATTGTTCCCACTTCTTATGTTGAGAAACCACCTTTCCCTGTTAGAATGAAGGATCATGCTAAAGCTTCAACTGTTGTTTGTAAAAGCAATACTAGAACTTATACACCTCCTGAGCAAGTCAAAGTAGAACCTAATATTTCTATTGTTAAAGATCTCTTGTCTGATAATATTGATGGGCATATTATTCAATTCTCTGGTGAAACTGCTAGAATTGCTAAACCTTGTGCTAGAGATAAACATAAACCTGTGGTAGGCGTGCCTGTTATTTCTGTTAAAATAGGAGATCATTGTTATCATGGCTTATGTGATATGGGTGCCAGTGCTAGTGTTATACCTATTACCTTGTATGAAGAAATTATGCATGATATTTCACCTACTGAGTTAGAAGATATTGATGTTACAATTAAACTTGCCAATAGAGATACTATATCTGCAATAGGAATTGTTAGAGATGTTGAAGTCTTGTATGGAAAAACCAAATATCCCGCTGATTTTCTTGTTCTTGGTTCTCCACAAGATAGCTTTTGTCCCATTATATTTGGTAGACCCTTCTTGAATACTGTTAATGCTAAGATAGACTACGAAAAGAATGTTGTTACTATTGGCTTGGATGATATGGTTCATGAGTTTAATTTCTCTAAATTTAGTAAACAACATCGCGAGGAAGAATTGCCTAGTAAGGATGAAATTATTTGTCTTGCTTCTATTGCCGTACCTCCTAGTGATCCTTTAGAACACTATTTGCTAGACCATGAAAATGATATGTTCATGAATGAAATAAGTGAAATAGATGAAGTATTCTTTAAACAGGAACCTATTCTGCAACACAATTTGCCCATTGAAATCCTAAGGGATCCTCCTCCACCCAAGGGTGATCCCGTGTTTGAGCTTAAACCGTTGCCTTATAATCTTAAATATGCTTATCTTGATGAAAAGAAAATATATCCTGTCATTATTAGCGCTAACCTTTCAGAGCATGAAGAAGAAAGATTATTGAAAACTCTGAAGAAGCACCGTGCCGCTATTGGATATACTCTGGATGATCTTAAGGGCATCAGTCCCACTCTATGTCAACATAAAATAAATTTGGAAGCGGATGCCAAACCAGTTCGTGATCCTCAACAACGTTTGAATCCTAAAATGAAAGAAGTGGTAAGAAAAGAGATACTCAAGCTTCTGGAAGCAGGTATAATTTATCCCGTTGCTGATAGTCAGTGGGTAAGTCCTGTCCATTGTGTCCCTAAGAAGGGAGGTATTACTGTTGTCCCTAATGATAAAGATGAATTGATTCCGCAAAGAATTATCACAGGTTATAGGATGGTAATTGATTTCCGCAAATTAAATAAGGCTACTAAGAAAGATCATTACCCCTTACCTTTTATTGATCAAACGCTAGAAAGATTATGCAAACATACACATTATTGCTTTCTAGATGGTTATTCTGGTTTCTCTCAAATACCTGTGTCGGCTAAAGATGAATCAAAGACTACTTTTACATGCCCTTTTGGTACTTTTGCTTATAGACGTATGCCTTTTGGTTTATGTAATGCACCTGCTACCTTTCAAAGATACATGATGGCTATATTCTCTAACTTCTGCGAAAAGATTTGTGAGGTTTTCATGGATGAATTTTCCGTCTATGGTTCCTCTTTTGATGATTGCCTGAGCAATCTTGCTCGAGTCTTGCAGAGATGTGAGGAAACTAATCTTGTCTTGAATTTGGAAAAGTGCCACTTTATGGTTAATGAAGGTATTGTCTTGGGGCTCAAAGTTTCTGAAAGAGGTATTGAAGTTGATAAAGCCAAGGTTGATGCTATTGAAAAGATGCCATGTCCCAAGGACATCAAAGGTATAAGAAGTTTCCTTGGTCAGGCAGGATTCTATAGGAGGTTCATTAAGGACTTCTCAAAAATCTCTCGGCCTCTGACTAATTTATTACAAAAAGATGTACCATTTGTCTTTGATGATGATTGTGTAGAATCATTTGAAATACTTAAGAAAGCATTAGTCTCTGCACCTGTTGTTCAGCCACCTGATTGGAATTTACCCTTTGAAATTATGTGTGATGCTAGTGATTATGCTGTAGGTGCTGTTCTAGGGAAAAGAGTTGATAAGAAATTAAATGTTATCCATTATGCTAGTTAGACTCTAGATAATGCTCAAATAAATTATGCTACTACCGAAAAGGAACTTTTAGCAGTTGTATTTGCTTGTGATAAATTCAGACCCTATATTGTTGATTCTAAAGTAACTATTCACATAGATCATGCTGCTATTAAATATCTTATGGAGAAGAAAGATGCAAAACCTAGACTTATTAGATGGGTTCTCTTGCTACAAGAATTTGATTTGCATATTGTTGATAGAAAAGGAGCTGAGAACCCCGTTGCAGACAACTTATCTAGGTTAGAGAATGTTCTTGATGACCCACTACCTATTGATGGTAGTTTTCCTGATGAACAATTAAATGTCATAAGCACTTCTCTTAGCACTCCATGGTATGCTGATTATGCTAATTATATTTTTTCTAAATTTATACCACCTAGCTTCACATACCAACAAAAGAAAAAGTTTTTCTATGACTTGCGACATTACTTTTGGGATGACCCACATCTTTATAAAGAAGGAGTAGATGGTGTTATTAGACGTTGTGTACCTGAGCATGAACAGGAACAGATCCTACGCAAGTGTCACTCCGAGGCTTATGGAGGACACCACGCTGGAGATAGAACTGCCCATAAGGTATTGCAATCCGGTTTTTATTAGCCTACTCTCTTCAAGGATGCCCGTAAGTTTGTTTTGTCTTGCGATGAATGTCAAAGAATTGGTAATATTAGTAGACGTCAAGAAATGCCTATGAATTATTCACTTGTTATTGAACCATTTGATGTTTGGGGCTTTGATTATATGGGGCCTTTTCCTGTCTCTAATGGATATACACATATTTTAGTTACTGTTGATTACGTTACTAAGTGGGTAGAAGCTATTCCAACTAGTAGTGCCGATCATAACACTTCTATTAAAATGCTTAAGGAAGTTATTTTTCCAAGGTTTGGAGTCCCTAGATATTTAATGACTGATGGTGGTTCACACTTTATTCATGGTGCTTTCCGTAGATGCTTGCTAAATATGACGTTAATCATAGAATTGCATCTCCATATCACCCGTAGTCTAGTGGTCAAGTAGAATTGAGCAATAGATAGCTCAAATTAATTTTGCAAAAGACTGTTAATAGGTCGAAAGAATTGGTCCAAGAAACTGGGCGACGCATTATGGGCCTATAGAACTGCATATAAGAATCCTATGGGTATGTCTCCGTATAAAATGGTTTATGGAAAAGCTTGTCACTTACCTCTCAAACTAGAACATAAGGCATATTGGGCTATTAAAGAGCTCAACTGTGATTTCAAACTTGCTGGTGAGAAGAGGTTATTTGATACTAGCTCACTTGATGAATGGAGAACCCAAGCTTATGAAAATGCCAAGTTGTTTAAAGAAAAGGTTAAAAGATGGCATGACAAAAGGATACAAAAGCGTGAGTTTAATGTAGATGATTATGTATTGCTATACAACTCTCATTTAAGATTTTTTGCAGGAAAACTTCTCTCTAAATGGGAAGGTCCTTACATTATTGAGGAGGTCTATCGTTCCGGTGCCATAAAAATCAACAACTTCGAAGGCACAAATCCGAAGGTGGTAAACGGTCAAAGGATCAAACACTATATCTCAGGTAATCCTATAAATGTTGAAACTAATATTATTGAAACCGTAACCCCGGAGGAATACATAAAGGACACTTTCCAGACCGTTCCAGACACCGAAAAGGAATAAGTATGTGGTACGGTGAGTAAACCGACTCCAAAACAATTTTTAAGGCAATATTTCTCCGTTTTGGAATATTTAGAAAAATAGAAAAATAAGTGGCAGTCCGAGAAGGACACGAGGCCTTCACGAGGGTGGAGGGTGCACCCTACCCCCCTGGGCACGCCCCCTACCTCGTGAGCACCTCATGTGCCCTCCGGACTCCGTTTTCTTGCATGATATGTATTTTGGTTGGTAAAAATTCATTATATATTCTCCCGAAGGTTTTGACTCCCGTATCACACAAATATCCTCTGTTTTCGTTTCGAGCTGTTGCTGATGCAGATTAGAGCAAGATGTCTTCCCAAGATTCGGAGGGAGAGAGCTACATGGCTGATTATATTGCAAATCCAAAAGTATATGGGGATGTGGAGCATTATAGCTGGACCACGGAGGAAGACGAAGACTATGATCCAAAGAGGAAGGAGGAAACGAGTTCCGATGAAGAGGACGATCCACTACCTCAACCTGGTGATATGCATGTGGAGTTCAAGAAGTCAAGCCCCCCTAAGGTCCAATCTATCCCACCTCGTTTTTTGCAGGACAGCAAGGCAGCACTATGCAAAAAAAATGAAACTTGAGCTCGAGAATGAGGACCTGAGGGAGGAAAATTTTAGCCTCAGAGGCAAGCTGGAGAAGAAAAACGCAACACCTTCACCACCTCCGAAGATATAATCATCTGGCTATGGGAACTCCCCTTGGCAACTGCCAAGCTTGGAGAGCTGCACTGGTATCGTATCACCATCACAACTACTATCTTTACCGTTTTTCTTAGTTCGATCCTATTAGTAGTATCTTGATTTAGTAGAATAAAGTCATGGCATGATCTAGTTTTGAGTTTTGCTTTATGATCTTTCTTTGTAATCGAGTCCGTGAGCTATATAATAAAGATTAGTGTTGAGTCAAGGGCTTGATTATTTTGCCATGATCTTGGGTGAATAGAAGAATAAGAATAAAAAGAATCAAAGAGTTCATATTGATCTTATAGAGAGTAATGACTCCACATAGAAAGAGTATGATGATTAAAAGTTGTTGAGAATTGGCAAATATAGCTTTGGTCATCATTGCAATTAATAGGAAGTAATAAGGAAATAGAGGTTTCACATATAGATATATTATCATTGACATCTTTTATGATTGGGAGCACTCATTAAAATATGACATGCTAGAGAGTTGATGTTGGACAAAGAAGACAACATAATAAGTTATGTTTTCTTATATCTGAGATAAAGTATGTTGTCATGGATCCTCTAACGTGTTGAGCTTGCCTTTCCACCTCATGCTAGCCAAATTCTTAGCACCAAGTAGAAAACTACTTGTGCTTCCAAATACCCTTAAACCAGATTTGCCATGAGAGTCCACCATATCTACCTATAGATTGAGTAAGATCCTTCAAGTAAGTTGTCATCGGTGCAAGCAATAAAAATTGCTCTCTAAATATGCATGACTTATTAGTGCGGAGTAAATAAACTTTGTACGAACTTGTTATGAACGCAATAAAAGCGACGGACTGCAATATAAAGGTCCACATACAAGGGGCAATATAAAGTGACGTTCTTTTGCATTAAGATTTTGTGCATCAACCCTAAACGCGCATGACAACATCTGCTTCCCTCTGCGAAGGGCCTATCTTTTATTATTATCCTCTACCTTATGCAAGAGTCACGGTGATCTTCACCTTTCCCTTTTTATTTTATCCTTTGGCAAGCTCCGCATGTTGGAAAGAACATCATATATATATATATCTAATTGGATGTAGGGGAGCATGAATTATATTGTTGACATTACCCTTGAGGTAGAAGGTTCGGGGCAAAACTATAAGCCCCCTATCTTTCTCTGTGTCCGATTAAAACTCCGTAACCACAGGTATTGCGTGAGTGTTAGAAATTATGAAGGACTAAGTGATAGTTGAGTATGTGGACTTGCTTTTAAGCTCTGACATAGACTCTTTCCGATGTTATGACAAATTGCAATTGCTTCAATGACTAAGGTTATAATTTGTTGGTGCTCAATAAGGTTTCTGATTCATACTTTTGCATTGTGAAAAGATCATCACTTGAACATGAGTAATCATATGAAAAAATCTATATATGTTGCTGTTATGAAATAATCATGATGCCTTCATGTCCGTATGTTATTTTTATCGACGCCTCTACCTCTAAACATGAGGACATATTTATTGTTATCAGCTTTTCTCTTGAGGACAAGCAAGGTCTAAGCTTGGGGGAGTTGATACGTCCATTTTGCATCATGCTTTTATGTCTATATTTATTGCATTATGGGCTGTTATTCCATGTTATGTCACAATACTTATGGCTATTCTCTCTTATTTTACAAGGTTTACATGAAGAGGGAGAATGCCGGCAGCTGGAGTTCTGGGCTGGAAAAGGATCAAATATTGGAGGCCTATTCTGCGCAACTCCGAAAGTCCTGAAACTCCACGGAATATCTTAAAATAAATAAAGAAAAATCGTCGCCAAAGATGAAGGCCAGGGGGCCCACACCCTGCTCACGAGGGTGGGCCCCCCTGGGCGCGCCCCCCTACCTCGTGGGCCCCCTGGTGGCTCTCCGACGCCCATCTTCTACTATATGAAGTCTTTCGATGAGAAAAAAATAGAAGGCAACCTTTCGGGACGAGTCTCCGCCGCCACGAGGCGGAACCTTGGCGGAACCAATCTAGGGCTCCGGCAGAGCTGTTCTGCCGGGGACACTTCCCTCCGGGAGGGGGAAATCATCACCATCGTCATCACCAACGCTCCTCTCATCGGGAGAGGACAATCTCCATCAACACCAGCACCATCTCATCTCCAAACCCTAGTTCATCTCTTGTATCCAATTCTTGTCTCCAAGTCCGGGATTGGTGCTAGTAGGTTGCTAGTAGTGTTGATTACTCCTTGTAGTTGATGCTAGTTGGTTTATTTGGTGGAAGATCATATGTTCAGATCCTTTATGCACATTATTACCCCTCTAATTATGAACATGAATATGCTTTGTGAGTAGTTACGTTTGTTCCTGAGGACAAGGGAGAAGTCTTGCTATTAGTAGTCATGTGAATTTGGTATTCGTTCGATATTTTGACCAGATGTATGTTGTCTAGCCTCTAGTGGTGTTATGTGAACGTCGACTACATAACACTTCACCATTATTTGGGCCTAGAGGAAGGCATTGGGAAGTAATAAGTAGATGATGGGTTGCTAGAGTGACAGAAGCTTAAACCCTAGTTTATGCGTTGCTTCGTAAGGGGCTGATTTGGATCCATATGTTTCATGCTATGGTTAGGTTTATCTTAATAATTTTGTTGTAGTTGCGGATGCTTGCAATAGAGGTTAATCATAAGTGGGATGCTTGTTCAAGTAAGAACAGCACCCAAACACCGGTCCACCCACATATCAAATTATCAAAGTACCGAATGCGAATCATATGAGCGTGATGAAAACTAGCTTGACAATATTCCCATGTGTCCTCGGGAGCGCTTTTCCTATTATAAGAGTTTGTCCAGGCTTGTCCTTTGCTACAAAAAGGATTGGGACACCTTGCTGAACTTTATTTACTTTTGTTACTTGTTGCTCGTTACAATTTATCCTACCACAAAACTATCTGTTTCCACTTATTTCAGTACTTGCAGAGAATACCTTGCTGAAAACCGCTTATCATTTCCTTCTCCTTCTCGTTGGGTTCGACACTCTTACTTATCGAAAGGACTACGATAGATCCCCTATACTTGTGGGTCATCACATCATGCTAACGAAACTCTCCCTCGACCTCAGTTGGATCTAGAGTTCGTGGGACTTCACCGAGCTGAACGTGTGCAGATCACGGAGGTGTCGTATCTTCCGTGATAGGATCGGTCGGATCGTGAAGACGTACGACTACATCAACCGCGTTGTCATAATGCTTCCGCTTTCGGTCTAAAAGGGTATGTGGACACACTCTCCCCTCTCGTTGCTATGCATCTCCTAGATAGATCTTGCGTGATCGTAGGATTTTTTTTGAAATTACCATGTTCCCCAACACATCCACTTGCCCTGAAGGCTAGATCCAGCCATTGCTGGAGAAGTTGGGGCGAAGGGAAAGCTTAGAACTTTGGCGCTGGAGCTTAGGGGATTGAAAGGCAGAGGAAGAAGAAGGCGTGAGGTGAACAGATGGGTCTTTGTCCTATTATAGAGGCAGCGAATATCAAGCCCCCGCTCATAAGCCTTAAATCTTGCCTATTCCCAAGGGGATGTGTGAACGGCATGGTTGGATTACCCAAAACCCCTATTGATGAGGATCCCGTGATAAGGGGACACGATCTCTGCTTTGACAAGACGTGTCATTGGCCGTGCCTCGAAATGCAAAACGAGGCTGTAAAATGGTTCAGAATAGTAATAAGGCCATAACATAACGTCTCACCGAAGAAGTAGCCCATGGACGTGCCTTATTTTAAGTATTGTTGCTTTTTACAGCTTAGGGTTGTACGTGTTAAACAGGGCCGGATGCAGCTCTTCTATGCGGAAATCTGCTTTGGAGTATTCGAAAGGGGAACCCGGCTTGCAATGCCGAAGACAGTCTGCGCGCCGGATAAGTCGTCATTGAAGCCTGGTTCAGGGGCTACTGAGGGAGTCCTGGACTAAGGGGTCCTCAGGCCTCCGGGCTATGTGATATGGGCCGGACTAATGGGCCGTGAAGATGTGAGATTAAAGACCTTTCCCCGTGTTCGGATGGGACTCTCCTTTGCGTGGATGACAAGCTTAGCGTACGGATCATGCACCTTCCATTCTCTGTACAACCCTATATCCCTCCGGTGTCTATATAAACCGGAGGGTTTAGTCCGTAGGGCAAGAACACAATCATCCAGGCTAGACATCTAGGGTTTAGACATTACGATCTCGAGGTAGATCAACTCTTGTAATCCTATACTCATCACAGTCAATCAAGCAAGAAGTAGGGTATTACCTCCATTAAGAGGGCCCAAACCTGGGTAAACATCGTGTCCCCTGCCTCCTTGTTACCCTCGATCCTCATACACACAGTTCAGGACCCCCTACCCGAGATCTGCCAATTTTGACACTGACAGTCACCTCGGGAATCCGCAAGTTGAGTGCAATAACATACACCAAGTGAATCAATATGATACCCCATTGTCACCTCAAGTATTCATACCGCAAGACATACATCATGTGTTCTCAGATCTGAACATTCAATCCGACAAGACAAAACTTCAAAGGGTAAAGATTCAATTCATCACCACAAGATTAGAGAGGGAGAAACATCATATGATCCATCTATGTTAACAAAGCCCATGATATATCAAGATCGTGACATCTCAAGATCACAAGAGAGAGATATTAAACACATAGCTACTGGTAGAAACCCTCAGCCCCATGGGTGGACTACTCCCTCCTAATCGTGGTGGCCGCCGGGATGTCACACCCTGATTTTCATGGCACAACACTTAAGATGATAAATCATGATAAAATGTGGTTTGACAAAAACTTTTGCATTATTTGACTTTTTATTTTGAGTTGGTTTTCTCTCTGTGTTTTTCAAGTGCTCTTTGAAGTCAACACAACTCCACCTTCTATACTTCATGTCCTTTCCCCAAGCTTCTGCCAAATGATCATGCCATGTGTATAGACCAACATAGTATTTTGTTACAAAAAATAATTTGGCCAAAAAGTATCTTCAAAAATTAGTTTTCCAAAAACCCCTGAATTGAGGTTTGCACTACAAGTACTTGATTTGGGGTATGAAAAATATTTCAAAAGGTATATTTGAAACCTATTAGATATAGGATTCCTATAAAACACAAAAATATAATTTTAAAAGTTATTTTCCTATTTTATTTAAAAGCTTTTTCTTAAGGCCAGAAATGGTCTTTAATAGGGAAAACTTATTTTTAATGCTTTAAAAATATTTTTGAAAATTTAGGGAAACTCAGTGGACATATATTATCCATATATAAGAGTTTCAACACATGGTCATGTTCAAAATATTGGTCAAACCCCTCAAAAACCCTTTCTGGATATTTCAAGATTTTGAAATATTTACAAAGGCAATATTATCCAAAAATTCCAAGAAAATTCTAGAATGTCACATATGACATTTTGGATGATCTTGGTAAGTATAATGTCATGGAGAAAAGTATAACCTCATGAAATCCCCTCAAAACCATTTCTGTCCATTTTGAAGTTTGAGCAACTTTACATTGCCAAACATATCCAAATGCTCTCAAATCTTTTTAACATTCTCAAATGGTCTAATAATTCATCTAGACCAAATGGCACAAGTTGGAGAACAAGTTAACTTGATCAAAGTGCCCCAAAACCATTCCTGTCCAGAACCAAGTTTGAGCAACTCTACATTGGCAACTTTCTCCTTTTGATCTTAACTTTTGTGGACATGTTTATATCCTCAAATGATGACACTACACCAAGTGGTGCATCAAGGAGAACAGATTTGCATGACTAAATCTTGGAAAGTCCATTTTTGCTGATTTCTAGGGTTTGCAAAAGTTGCATTGGCAACTTTTCCCAAATAGACTCAATCTTGGTGGTACCTCTTATTTTCTCATACCATTTGACCCTGTCAAGCCTCATGACAAATGGAGATCATCTACTTGCCCAAACCAATATCAAACACCTTCTGCCACTTTACCAAAATGCCATTTTTGACCTCTTCCACTAATCTTCATGGGCTCAACTTTGTACCACAGCTACTCCTGACCCTCTTCTACCTCCAGTACCTCTCCCTTGGCCTCAGCTCAATGATTGAGGGGTGAAACCTCCTCATTTACCCCTCTGGACAGCCACAACACCCTTCTCTCTCACCCCTCCTCTCTCACCAAAGCCCCTCCAGAGCATCCAAGGCTCCCTCTCCTTTATTTACTCTCTCCCACACCTGCTAGACACCAATGGACGTGCCCACTATGCATATAAAATGGCATGCCGGCCATTTGCACGCTCTGGAGCGGGCTACAGTGCGCTCCCACACTGTAGCCGCCCCCTGCCAAGCACCTCCAGCCACCTTAGGCCTCCCTAGCGCGCCCGATGATGCGCCTTGGCGTCCGCAGCCCGCCACGCTTCTGTCCCCCTCCTCCTCCTCCCTCCTATCGCCTCCCTCGCACGCGCGCCAGCTCCAGTGAGCGGCTTCACACGCGCGAGCTCTCTGGCACTTCCCCGCTCCTTATCTCCCTTCCCCTGGCCGTAGACCATCTCTACAAACACCCCAGACATGCAACACTGCCGGGACCTTCCTCCCTGGCCCTCCTTCTCCCTCTACGGAGCTCACCGAGCGCGCCCTAGACCGCGCCCACTGTGCACCAACGCCCCCTCTATATAGAGCCCCCCCTCGAGTTCTCTGGCCTGTTCCTGCTCTCCCTCTCCCCCAGAAACCTCCCGAACAAGCTCTCTCGCCCCCTCGTGCCCTCTGTCCACCTCCATGGCCGGCGGCCTCTTCCACGGCCGTCCCGCTCTCCACCTCTTCAGACCTCCCCGACATGCCTTGGGCATCTAGATGGATGCGGCACTCCGTCCTGAGCTCTCCGGTGTGCAGCACACCGCGGGAGGTGGTCGGAATCGCCGGCACGGGCGACGGCCAAGCCACTGCTCCGACGGCGTCCGCACACGCACGAGGAAGGCGCCGCCTTCCCCCTGCCTCCTCCTTCGGGCGCGGCCGAGCTGCACGGCTCCGCCCCCACCGCCGGCCAGCGCAGATGGGGAGAGCAGCGCCAACGGCGAGCGAGGCCGGCGCCCTCTGCCTGGCATCGCGGGGTTGAAGACGACGCGGGGGAGGGCGAGCGACCTGCTCGCGGGACCCGCCCGTCAGCCACCGAAGCGCCACGCCCAGCTGGCATAAGTGGAGGCGCCCGCGTGAAAGACACCTTCGACGTGGCCCTTTCCCGCACGCTGCTGAGCTGCTGGGCCGGCCCACTAGCTATCTCACGCTCAGCGCGTGTTTTAGGTATAAGCCTAAACTTTTCCTTTTCTTTTATTTTGAACTTCTAAAATCCATAATCAATTCATTTTAACTCCAAATTTGTTCATTCAAATTTCTAGTGACTCCATAAATCTCTCTCTATCACATGGTACTATTGTCACATTTTTACAGAAGCCTTCCCTACACAAATATTTATCAAATCCTATTTTTCCTATTTTTGTGATGAACTTTAGAAAATGACAGAGAGCTCAAAATTGATCCAAATGCCATGATTCAAATTTCTAGATGCTTCTAAGTTCATAACTTAGTTTATGAACATTTTTATTAATACTTTCTATACCCCAAAAAATAATGAGCCATTTCTCCATATTTGTCAACTTTGCCAATTCATAGGAAAATCATTTGAACTCCAAATCCAGTAAAACTAGCTTCGAGAGGCTTCTAAAATCATGCTTTGTTGAATGGGTGCCTTTCCTCATTTTCCAAAATAATATTTCTGTACACTTCTTGCAAATCCACAAATCCCTTGGTTCGATCATATTGAAATGTACAGAGATATCCATTGATCAAATCCCAATAAAACCACTTTGGTCATACCTCATATGACCAAAGGTATCCTAGAAAAGTCCAACTTGCATTTTTAGAGCACTTTTATTTCTGCCTTGTTGTGTTGCTTATTGTGATTGTTTCGACGTTAGCTGACGAAGTAGATGGAGTACTTGGAGAAGGACCAGAAGATCTCAAGACTCTGATGAACCAGGCAAGCAGCCCTTTGACCATGTCTATGAAACCCTTTTATGCATGTCATATAGCACCATATTGTTGTTGCAATGGATTCATGATGAGGTAGTAACCACTTTGATGGTTTGGCACCGTACTTCCTCGTTGATACTTGCATTGTGCATGACCCTACCTTCTTATGAGGGTTATGCCGGTGGGAGTAGATAGGATGCTAAAGTAGTTGCTACGCAAAAAGGGACGAGTTTATGCATGGTGAAGGAGACAAAGCATTTTCAAAAGACTTTTCGAAAACCTCGTCGGGTGCCACTTATGCCCGAGGGAGATGATGAGATGGGTAACCACTTGATGACGAAGTGGTGTACCGAGGCAAGTGTGTGTGTTGTTTTCGAAAACGGATTAGATTTAAGATTTTATGACTGTCCCAACCTTAGATGCGCAACCACTCTACCCTTATATGGGAAAGGGAATTATTGATTACCTAGGCCGATACTAGCTTGGAGCCCGCATTACTAGTGACGGGGGAGAGTTGGTGCTCTCTCTCGGGATGGGGTCGTGCCAGGTAGGGCGGCCAAGAACATTTTTATGGGGCACCGGACACACCGTTGGTACCCCGTGCTTGTGATGAGAGATGATTATGGAGCGTGGCTCCACGAAAATGTTATGTGATAATGTTGGGCACGGGGGTTACTACCAATCGAGTGGACTCCATGTTAGTGTCGTCTAGGGAAAGGTAGTGATCGGGTGCTTACCCCGGGACTTGAGGTATCGCGGGTCGTGGATGACACGGAAGTTCCCCGGATCTTGTGGGTATAGTGTGCAACCTCTGCAGAGTGTAAAACTATTCGAATAGCCGTGTCCACGGTCAAGGACAGTTGGGCGGTGCTGCTTAAACTATGTCCAGAGTTTACAAACCAGTGTGTGTGTGTTTGGATAACTACTTGGGTCAAGTCAAAGGACTTGACGTGATTGAGATGAGTTGGTGCCCAATCTATTTATGTTGATATCTGTAACCTGTCCTCATGGTTACTTAAATTCTCTTGGTGCATGTCTTACAAGTTGTTGAACATGTCATTGCACTCAAAACTAGCTTTCTGCAAAAATTTACCTATATCATGCATTGTTGTATCTTGAACCAAAACATGGGTTGCTTGCAAGTACATTCAAAGTACTCATTGGCTTGCCACTGGTTATTTAATTGACCAGGCATGGAAGAACAGGAGTTCGAAGAAGAGTTCTTTGGAGACGGACATGCGAACTAGGACGTTTCCCAGTCAGAATGTGTGTAGGATTAAGGCGGATGGCATGGGTTCTACTTATCGACGAAGATTTCCGCTGCTTGTGTTTCATTTGATGATCAGCCCTTAAGGCTTTATCAATGTAAGACTTGACCATAATGGTCATAATTTGTGTAAGACGGTATGTATGGATGTAAGACTCTTGTTATTCAGCTTCTGTGTGTTCAGTGAGCATTGATCTCTGGGATCACTGTACACGTGCATTCGGTGATCTCGACTTATGAGTCGGGGTCCCCACACGGGATGAAGAAGATGGCCACCGGTGATGATTCCCCCTCCGGCAGGGTGCCAGAACGGGCTCCTGATTGGTTTTTGGTGGCTATAGAGGCATGCGGTAGCGGAACTTCCGATCTAGGTTAAATTCTGGGGGTTTTGGTATTTATAGCATTTTTCAGAGTTGGAATCATGCGCAGATGGGCCTCGAGGTGAGCACAATCCACCAGGACACGGACGGCCCACCAGGCGCACCCTGGTGGGTTGTGCCCTCCTCGTGGCTCTTCTAGCCCTCACACAATGCTTCGGGGGTCTCTTTTGTTCCAAAAAAATCGTCAAAAAGTTTCGTCCGATTCCGAGAACTTTTATTTCTGCACAAAAAACAACACCACGGTAGTTCTGCTGAAAACAGCGTTAGTCCAGATTATTTCCATGCAAATCATACCAAAACCATATAAAATTGTTGAAAACATGGCATGAATACTTCATAAATTATAGATACGTTGGAGACGTATCAATGAGCAGCTACAGTCTCAGTGTCGCAGGGGTGAGCTGATGCACAACTACTCTTGTGCGGTGTTGTCGCGCAATAAGCAGCATCCTCCATGCCCGCCTCCCCTCCCACCTACTGGCTATCAGTCAGTGTTAGAGTCTTCTGCATCATCATTGACTCTTCAATATCCTTTTGAACAGCCAGATACATGTCCTTCATCAACCTTTCATACAATTCATTCTACTTCATTTCACTCCTCGCTTTTTCCATCATGAGCCTCTCTTCTTTGCTGAGTGTGAAATCCCTCTTGTGCGGGACATTAACACCTATACCCCTTGCACGGCCAAGGGGCTCTCTTGTTTCCAGAGCATCAGACATAATGTCACATGGCCCTGAGTTCCTGTGGAACCTTCTAGGGATCTTGGAAGCCTCTAACATCACTTGATACAATTCTTCATCACGGGAGTTTTCAAAGTAATAAGTTCTCTCATCACGCCTCCTTGCACATGCCCGCAAGTAGTCTCTGGCGCATTCACCCCTGATTTCAGTAAAGGTCGGTTGCCCACCCGTCGCTACTGCTTCTTTGTCCTCCTAGTCCCATATCGGTTTCATGTAGTAGTATCCTACCACACCCATACGGTGGGGGTGTATTGTCACACCATGATTTTCATGCCACATCACTTAAGCTAATAAATCATGATAAAATATGGTTTGACAAAAACTTTTGAGTGTTTTGGTCCTTGCTTGATTAGATTTTTTCGATTTTTGTTTTGTGTGTTGGTTGCAAGTGCTCTAAAAATCAAATAAATCCTCCAACTCTTATTCTTCTTCTCCTTGCTCCAAACTTTTGCCCCAATGATCATGCCATGTGTATAGTACAGTATAGAATTTTATTACAAAAATAATTTGGCCAAAAAGTATTTTCTAAATGTAGTTTTCCAAAAAACCCCGAATCGAGGTTTGCACTACAAGTACTTCGTCTGGGGTATGAAAAATCTTTCAAAGATTACGTTTGTCTCCTATTAGGTATAGGACTCCCAAAAACAACCAAAATATAATTTTAAAAGTTATTTTACTATTTTATTTAAAGGCTTTTTCTTTAGGCCGGAAATGTTCTTTAATAGGTTAAAATTATTTTAATGCTTTGAAAATATTTGGGAAAATTTAGGGAAACTCAGTGGACATATATTGTCCATATATAAGAGTTCCAACACATGGTCATGTTCAAAATGTTGGTCAAATCTCTCAAAACCACTGTCTGGATATTTCAAGGTTGTGAAATATTTATAGAGGAAATTTTCTCTATAAATTCCATGAAAATTCTAGCATGTAAAAAATGCCCTATTTGGTGATCTTGACAAGTCCCATGTCATGGAGAATAGTATAACACCATGAAACCCTCTCAAAACCATTTCGGCCCTTTTTCAAGTTTGAGCAACTTTACTTTGCCAAACTTGTCCAAATGCTCTCAAACTTGGTGCACATGCTCAAATGGTGTAATAATGCATCTACACAAAATGGCACAAGCTGGAGAGAAGGATATTATGATCAAAGTGTTCTAAAACCCTCTTTGTCCAGATTTAAGTTTGAACAACTCTACATTGCCAACTTTTACTTGTGAGCTCGAAATTCGTGGACATGCTTACAACCCCAAATGATGACACTACACCAAGTGGTGCATCAAGAGGGAAAAGCCATTTGTGTTGATTTCTAGGGTTTACCAAAGATACATTGGCTACTTTGCCCAAATGATCTAAAACTTGGTGGAACACCCTACTTCTATGTGCCACTTCATCCTGTTAAGTTTCATTTCAAGTGAAATTAAATTTCTTGCCCAAACCTACATCAAACACCTTCTGGCACAAGTTCCAAATGCATGTTTTGACCCCTTCCACTAATCTCCAAGAGCTGAAACTTTTTCCCAGAGCCTCATGTGGTCCTCCTCTACCTCCTGCATGCTTTGCTGTCCAAGGATCAATGATTAAGGGGGGTAGAGACCCATTTTTCTTCCCTGGACAGCAGTTGTCCCTCTCTCTCTCTCTCAACCACACCTCTCCTCAAGTGGCTCCCCAAGGCATCCAATGCCCTTGCCACATTGTTTACTCCCACCTACAGCCACTAGACACAAGTGGACGCGCGAGTGCGCACGGAAAAGCCGCGGGTGCCGGCCATTTGCGCGCTCTGGAGCGCCTGGCAGAGCACTCGACCATTGACGCCGCGCTCCCCCACCACCTCAGGCCGCCCAGCGCGCCGGTCGAGGCCCTCAACATCCGCACCACGATAGCCGTGCTGTACCCCTTCTCTCTTCCTCTCTCTCACCCTATGGTGCCCATGCCCGACGCCGCCCGATTCGGCCAATGGGCGTGCGAGCTAGGGACCCCTACGAAATGCCCCGCTCCTCCATACCTTCTCTCGACCTGGTCCACGCCCACGATCGCCCCAGACATGACCAGGGGAGCCAACTTGGCCCTGGTGCTGCCCAGCTCGGGACCATGGACGCGGTCTGCGGCACACCTTCTCCTCCACCTTATCCGGCCTTCCCGACCCCCCTAGAGCTCACAGTATGACTCACCAGCCTCCAGATTTTGCCGGGACCGACCTACTTCCCCCCTCGTGCTCTCCTTGCATCTCCATGGCCGGAGCAATGCCGCCAGCCTCCGCCTAAATTAACGCCACTGAGAGCCCCTCCTCCCGACCTCTTTGTTCCAGAGCAGCACCAGCACCACTGCCAACTCTCCCCGCACATCAGTCCTTCCTCCCCGTGCCTGCCTCGCCATGCCCAAATCTCATCGCCGGTCCCGTCCACAGCGGCCAGCACAATGCTCCACCCGGTGCCCCTGGGCGACCGTGCCACCCATCGTTGGACGCAGCCGGGTCCCCTGAGCACGCCGGTGGGCAGAACATCACGGGAGACGCCCTGGAGCATTGGCGACCGGCGTCAAGCGCCTCCTTTGTCTCCTGTCACACCAGTGCGGGAGGTGGAGGACGAACCTGCCAGCGGGCCCCACCTGTTAGCGGCCAGCGTTGTTGAGCCATAAACGGGGGCCTCGCCCCGTTTAAGTGGAGACAGGCTCCGCCCACTGCCGCCTTTGCTGAGGGAAGACGTATTCACGCGAATACGCCTCCTGCGTCGACAACCTGCGCGCGGTCGTGCAGCTGCGCTGGCCCGCTGCCTATCTCTCACCTTGCGCGCATGATAAGGGTAAAGCCCCATTTTCCTTTTTCATTTCCCAGTAGACTTCAAAAGCACATAAATAAATCAAATTAACTCCAAATTTGATGATTCAAAATTCTATGGGATCCATAAATCATGATCTATCACATGGTTATATTTGCACATTTTTCCAGAAACTTTCTCTTCACAAATATTTATCAAAAACATATTTTTCTATTTTTGTGTTATACTTTAGAAAATACAGAGAACTCGAAATTGATCCAAATGCACTGCATCAAATTCGTAGATACAGATATGTTCCTACCTTAGTTTTGGAACATTTTTCCCAATGCTTTCTTTACCACATCAAATATTGGTCTATTTATCCATGTATAGCCAACTTTGAATTCCCTAGGAATTTCATTTGGACTCCAAATCGAGTGAAACCAATTTCTAAATACTTCAAAAATCAGGCCTTGTTTAATGAATGCCTTTTCTCATTTTACAAAAATATATTTCTGTAGACTCCTTGTAGATCCATTAAATCACTTGATTCCATCATTTTGAAATGCTCAGAATTATCCACTGATCCAATCCCAATGAAAGCACTCTTGTTATTTTTTATATAACCAGAAAAGTCCTATAAAAGTCCAACTCCTATTTTTAGAGCACTTTTATTTTTGCATTGTTGTGTTGCTTATTATGATTGTTTCCGATGTTAGTTGATGAAGTAGACGGAGTAGTTGGAGAGGGACCAGAAGACTTGAAGACTCTGATGAACTAGGCAAGCAGCCCTTTGACCATGATGAACCCCTTTACATCATAAAAGCATTTTTCCTTGTTTCATCGGAAGCATGATATCTTGAATGGCAACCCTGCCAGGCTCACCTCTGTTGCATACCCGTTGATACTTGCATTGTTCATGACTCTATCCTTGTTTAGAGTTGTGTTGGTGGGTTGTAGAAATATGCTATAGTAGTTGGCTACGCAAATGGGTCAAGGTTATGCATGGAAAGAAACAAGTGTGGTTTGACATACTTGCAAATAGCCCAAGTGGGTGCCACTAATGACCTTGGGAGATGGTGATGAACTAGGTCACTGCTTGGTGGAGAAGTAGTGTACCGAGGCTTGATGAAAGTGTTGCTTATAGAGATGGATCGGATTTAAGATTGTTTACCGTCCCAACCAAACATGTACAACCACACTACCCCTTCGACGGGGCATTATTGATTACCTAGGCTGATACTAGCATGGTGCCCACATTACTAGTCATGGGGGTGACATGAGGTCACTCTCGGGACGGGGTCGTGCTTGGATAGGCGGCCATGACTGTTTTCACAGGGCACCGGACACACCGTTGGTCCCTGCGTGTATGTGTGATAATGAAAGGGCGGAGTCCCAAGATCTTGATGCTTATACACAAAGGCCGTGTACTAATGAGTGGACCCTATGTTAGTGTCGCCTAGGGAAAGATAGTGATCGGGTGCTTCCCCCGAGTACTTGAGGTACTGCGGGATCGTGGATGACAGGAAAGCTTCCTGGATCTTGTGGGTAAAGTGTGCAACCTCTGCAAAGTGTCAAACTATTCGAATAGCCGTGTCCATGGTCAAGGACAGTTGGGTGGTGCTGCTTAGACTATGTCCATATGTATCTGAAAATCAACACATTTGGTAATATTGTTGATATGATTCGTGAGGAAGTCACAATGAGTTGAGCATGAGTTGTTCATAACTCTTTGTCGATGTTGAAGTTTGTAACCTCCTGATACTTATTGCAGGCGCATTCATGTCTTTGATAAATGTCGATCATACTTGCATAAGAAAAACTATCTTTCCGCAAAAATGCCAACTTAGTAGTAGAGCCTTGTAGAATTATTCTGTTATCACTCTCGGGTTACTTGCGAGTACATTCAAAGTACTCATTGGCTTGCCACTGGTTATTTTATTGGCCATGCATGAAAGAACAGGAGTCAGATGAACATTTCTTTGGTGACGATCGTGCGAGCTAGGACACTTCCCAGTCAGAATGCCTGTAGGGTTAAGGCAGATGGCATGGGTCCAAGTTGTCAACGAAGATTTCTGTTGTGATGATATACTCAAGACTTGACCTTAATGGTTCTACTTGTGTAATACGGTATGTATGGATGTAAGACTCTTGTTATTTAGCTTCTGTGTGGTGTTGAGCATTGATCTCGGGATCACCGTACACGTGCATTCGGTGATCACGACTTATGAGTCGGGGTCCCTGTCGGTGTCAAAACTGGTGGATCTCGGGTAGGGGGTCCCGAACTATGCATCTAAGGCTGATGGTAACAGGAGGCGGGGGACACAATGTTTACCCAGGTTTGGGCCCTCTCGATGGAGGTAATACCCTACTTCCTACTTGATTGATCTTAATGATATGAGTCTTACAAGAGTTGATCTACCGTGAGATCATAGAGGCTAAACCCTAGAAGCTAGCCTATGATTATGATTGTTGTTGTCGTATGGACTAAACCCTCCGGTTTATATAGACACCGGAGGGGGCTAGGGTTACACAGAGTCGGTTACAGAGAAGGAGATCTACATATCTGAATTGCCAAGCTTTACTTCCACGCAAAGGAGAGTCCCACCCGGACACGGGACAAAGTCTTCAATCTTGTATCTTCATAGTCCAACAGTCCGGCACAAGTACATAGTCCGGCTGTCCGAGGACCCCCTAATCCAGGACTCCCTCAGTCCCCACATGTATGTTCTTCTTCTGAAGTTCCGATTGCTTGACACTCTTGTCAGAAAACTCTTTAGTTGCCCTGACCCTTTTGAATTCTGCCCAGTCTGCCTTTGTAATTTGGGGGTATGCGGGGATTGGGTCCTTGCCTTCACTCAAGTACTTCTTGTACAGCACATGCTTCCAGTTTCTCCAAGCATCCCTAGCCTTCTTCAGTGCAGCGTGTTCCACCTGCATTCTCCACTCCTCTAGAATGTTGAAGTGATCCATGATCTCCCGGACTATCCTTCGCCGTGTTTCTGTGTCAGCCTTCCGAAACCCTGGTAGATTAATGTTGAGCCTTGCCCTGCCAACAAATCCACACACACACACACTCCTAAACCTCGTGCATGCTTTATCTGGTTTAGTTGGATCCCAAGACTTTAAATCGATCTTGGTTACTTCATATATACCTTTAGGCTAGTGTGTGGGCTTCCTCGGAGCATTCCTCCGTGTCCTGACCGGAAGGGTAATTGCTGCAACTCTATCCCGTTCAAGATTACTTGATCCCTCACCATCTGCTGAAGAGCTAGGGTTGTCGGAATCAGATGAAGATACGTCGCCTGAAGCATGAGTGTTGTCACTGCTACTCAGCATCTATAGAGAACACATGCGAAACTCAGGAAAGGAGGATAAGCATAAAACTAACAACTTGGTATGAAGCTGTCTAAACATATCATGCAATAACTTAGAAAATGTACGACTTATTTGTTAAGTTTGTGTGACTTGGGCGTCCGTGATCTGTAAATCAGCAGTAACTTATTGGAACAAATACAACTTATATCTACTAGTTAGGAAGGTAGATAATGAACATATATATGCTCTTCATTATTTTATAGCCAATTTGGGAACACACGGAACGGAATAGGAAGAGGGATTGCAAGGAAATATGACTCACCATGATGGAGAGCAGTAACTAACAGGCTTCTTAATTTGAACCCAGCTGGACCACAGGAGAGGCAAGGGTTACAGGATCGATATGCTCGTGGGTGGCTGGCGAGCAAACGAAGACGGTGAGGCGCGGGCAGCCGCGTGTTGCGAATGACAGTGGAGGTAGGCTTGACGCCGAAGAGCGGGCACATGGCCGGGGTGAGCACGCCGGCGCCGGAGAGGGTTCTGCTGTGGATCTGGCGGAGGGGGAGCTGGCGATGGAGATTGGGTGGACTATTTGAGTGAAACACGGGCGGGCGATGGGGGGTGTTGGCAGCCTAGGTGAAAAGGGTGAAAAATATCCCCGATCGCCGTGCAGAAAGTCCTATGCAAACGGTTGCCTTGAAGCGCTCATGTGCACAAAGAGAAAAAATTCGTTTCAAATGAAAATGTACTAATTTTGAAATGAAGACATGAGTTCATCGTTTCGCCTCCAAAATTTTCCCACATTAAGCAATCACCATTATTCCACGAGTTTGATTTGTTGGGCATTTCATGTCTAGTGTGCTATATTTAAGACATTTTTAGGCATTTACCGTGCATTTTGGTATATAAATCAAATCCTAGCTAGAGTGCATTTCCTGTCGAAAGGGATGAGGATTGTCGTTCGATCTGGTTGCATCCAACAGTGAAGACATATGATCCGTGGGGTTTGGGTCCTGACCAATCAGAACGAACGACTCAGATCGCGCGCGCAACAAGGGGGGCATCGGCCATGATTTGGTAGGCACACGACTTTTGTGAGTGAACCGTGTGCTATTTGAAAATATTTACATGAACCGGAACTGCGTGTGTTGTCAAAGGGATGAGGATCGTTGTTGGATCAAGGAGCATCCAACGGTGTAGACGTACAATCCATGGGGTTTGGGTTCTGGCCAATCAGAACACATGACTCAGATCACGCGCGTGGCAGGGGGGCATCGGCCATGGTTTAGTGAACGCACGTCTTTCATGAGTGAACCATGTGCTATTTGAAAACATTTACATTAACTAACAACATATTTTTGTTTGAATGAAAACATGAGTTCATCGTTTCGCCTCCAATATTTTTCCAGGGTAAGAAATCACGATTATACCCTATGGTTCAATGTTTTGGTATGTTTTACCTCGCAGTAGGCCTGGCTAGCAATCTCAAACTTGGAATATGCGAAAAAGAGATCTTGTTTCTCTCTCTCTCTCTATATATATATATATATATATATATATATATATATATATATAGCAACTACACGTGGGTGTTAGCAAGATCATCTGTGTGTCGCTTTGCGAGTTTTCATTCATTGTCCGAGAAATGGAAAAACTTCAAACAATTCGGTCGCAGGGTGCGGCTAGAGGCATATGCCTAGTTGGTATTTTCATTTCAGGAAATGCATATAGAGTCCGGAAACTAACGAAAATCATTGTGTCACCGTGGCGTGCTCTCACGATCGCATGGAAAATTTTTGGTAAAGTTTGGCACAAGTTTTCGTGCTCGCAGCTTCCATATCGGAGCATCTCACAAGAAGGATCATAGTTTCCAAAAGGAGACTCGGCAATTTGAATTCCAAATCGTCAGTTACTACATCGTTCCACCTCTAAAAAAATCATGGTAAACAATCACGGATATACCCTTGGTTTGATTTTTCGGCTCATTTCAGGTCTCGTCTGCGATGTTCAAGTCATTCTTTGCACTTACCTTGCATTTTAGTGCATATAATTGAAGTCAAAAACACTACTGCAACTACATGTGGGTGTTTTAGTTAGGCTATACTTAGGCTACTCATAGTGGAGAGTGTCATATACTAGTATAATGCATATATATATATACACACATACATACATATATATGATACTAGTCTATGGTACTACCTTTAATTATAGTGCATATTATAATAGAGTAGTATCATAGATGATCATATTTATTGTCATGCATGACACAAATTAGCATCGCATTTAGCATGATACGGTATCTACCTATATGTTACTCTAACCCTCTCTATCTTATTTAATTCTTTGCCACATCAGCATACTTGCTATTTCCGAGTGCATGATATCGGCTATGATACCACCACTATGCCAACTTTATAGTGGGGAGTATCATATACTATAGTATCATGCATATGATACTAGTGTATGAAACTACGTACTTACCTTGATAGTGCATATAGTATCATAGAGTAGAATCATAGATGACCGTATTTATGGCCATGCATGACACAAAGTAGTATAGCATATTTATTATGTTATGGTATAAACCTATGTTACTTCTTTGCCACATCATCATATTTGCTATTTCCGCGTGCATGATACCGGCTATGATACCCCCACTATGGCCACCCTAAGACTCGTCCTAATGGGACTATCATAAGCGGTATCATGCATGCCAACTAGACTTTTTGGATTATGTAGTGGCAAACAGTTAAATGAGGAAAGAGAGGGTGTGGTATCATATCATGATACCGTATCATATTAAATGTTGTACTACTTTGTGTCATGCATGGAAATTAATAAGGCAACCTAATATACTAACTTATGATACTATGCGCACATTATGGAGGTAGTATCATATGCGTGATACTAGTATATGATAAGGCTGGTTGTAAGAGACTACCCACTGTGGGGGTAACATAGGTGGTAACATCACACATCTCTAGGCAAAACAGATGATGTGGTAAGTAATTAATGAGGAAAGAGATTCATGTGGTAACATAGCTAGTTACTATAACATCACACATACCAAGACAAGATGAGTCTACAACCTAATAAATGAAGTGTTGCATGACACCACACATATGTTACTCCCACTATAGAGGTAGTAACATAGACTAGTAACATACTAGTCTAAGTTACTATACCCATTGTGACTAGTCTAAGGCCCCTCCCAATGCTCCACCTTGTACAGGTGCTAAGGCTGCCATGTAGGCAAAAAAATCTGATGTGGCAAGGTAATTAAGAGGAGAGAGATGACTGTGGTGACCCCAGGAAGAAACAATGCCAAGGGCGAGAACCTAGGCAAAACACATAAATGGAAGAATCCCACCAATGCATGAAGAACTTTAGTTGTAAAATCATTAAATGAAGGATACTTAGCACCAACAAGTTAAGCACCTATGCGTTGGGGTCTTTAGTTGGTAAAGTATTTAATATGCTTAGCACCTCATGTAAGCACCAATGCATTGGAAGCAGCCTAATGGAGAGTATCATATACCACTACCTCCGTAATGCGCGCATAGTATCATAAGTTAGTATCATGTAGTATTTTATTTATTGTCATGCATGACACATAGTAGCATAGCATTTATTATGATATGGTATCATGATATGATACTTAACCCTCTCTTTCTTCATTTAATTCCGTGACAGATCATCAAAATTGCCTAGTTGGCATGCATGATACGAGCTATGATACTCACATTACGATCAGCCTAGCAAAGAAGGTGTACATATCATTTGTGCGTCGTTTTGCGAGTTTTCATCCGTTTGTTCGAGAAGCGGGGAGAAGTTTCAAACATTTCGGCCACGAGGTGCGTCCACTGGCGTAGGCGTAGTTGGTATTTTAATCACAGCACTACAAAAAAAGACACATCCATGACATTTTGGGTCGAACGAAATTTTTTCCTGTCATACTTATGACACTTCTATGGCGATAATTGTGACAAAACCTGGTATCATCATAGATGTGGTGGGCTCCTACTTCTATGACAAAAAATCGTGACAGAAAATGTGCTTTTCATCTTGGGTGGGCCGGAGACGCAGCTGCATGACATTCTTTGGGCCGTCCATGATAGAAAAAACCGTGGTAGAAGCGAGGGTAAGGAAAATTTTGGGGAGTTCCCTCTTATGGTGGGTGGTTGGGGGCTGAGCCATGCGCGTTTCTCTCGTACCGTACGCGCGTGGGTGCGAGGCGTTGGCCTCTAACTAAACCCGAGTGAGGCGTCGCCTAACTGAACCCGAGCGATTGCACTGCAGGCTACGTGTTACTGAACCCGAGCAATCGAGATTCCTTCGCTACTGCTGCTAATTGAAGTCGATCGATGCTACCTCTGGATGAACAGCAAGCGTTGCTGGGGGGTTTGGATGAACAGTTCCTGGTGGGGGTGGATGGATAGGACCCCGTGCTGTTGCCTCTAGATGAACAGGACCCCGATCGATCGAGCTAGTTGGGGCTGGATGAACAGCACCCCGTGGAGGGCTGGACGAACAGGACGACCCTGTGGAGGGCTGGATGAACAGTAGCCCGTGGAGGGGTGGTTGAACAGGAGCCCGTGGAGAGGGCTGGTTGAACAGTAGACGATGGAGTAGTGCACGGTGGAGGCTGGATGAACAGGAGCCCGTGGATGAACAGTCGCAGGTGGAGGCTGGAGGAGGTCGACGGTGGATGAATAGTAGCCTGTGTAGGCTGGAGGAGGTCGATGGTGGAGATGAACAGTATCCCGTGGAGTCCCGTTTTGCGGTATTCCAGACCCCTCCCAATGAACAGGACACCCGTTTCGACCGTAGCGCTCCAACCCAAGTCCGTTTCCTCCGTTTTGTGGTACGCCACACCCCTCCCGATCAACAGGACCCCGTTTCGACCGTAGGAGGTCCAACACAAGTACATTTTCTCTGTTTTACGGTATGCCAGACCCCTCCTGATGAACAGGATCCCGTTTCGAACGTGGCCGGTCGAACACAAGGCCGTTTCCTCTATTCTGCGGTATGTCAGGCCTCATTTCCATCGGCTGTTCCGTCCAAGCCGGTTGGCTCCCACGCGTTCTGTTGCCTCTTGATGAACACGACGCATTCTGTTGCCTCCCCATGAACACGATGACGATGCAGTTTCTCTGTTCGGACCTAGCCATGTACACGAGCCCTGGCCGTACGTATGCGCGAGTAGGCGTTCGAGACCCCGCCCGTATGTACGCACGTGGTCGTATTTACTTTCTTGCACATTGGCCGCTGTACGTACGTGTACATGCTACGTGCACACCTCTACTAAGACACGTGCGTGCCTCTACATCGACCAGTATGTACATACACGTTCGCGACCAGAATGACAACGCTACATACGCTTCGACCAGGTGGGTCCCGACTGCCAGGCACTTCCTTGCGTGCGAAGATGTAGCTGGTGGGTCCCAGTAGTCAGGGGGCGAATCATTTATTTGGCAATATGGAGGCACTTCCTTGCGTGCGAAGATGTAGCTGGTAGGTTCCAGCAGTCGGGGGGAAATGTTTTTTCATGAAATACGGTGGCCCGTCCAGTGGGTCCCTGCTGTTAGGTGGAGGAATCATTATTTTCTGCGTAATAAGGAGGCACTTCCTTGCTGCGGCCATGGACCCAACTGTCAGCCTCTCCACGTACAGTCCATGTCCGGTGGAAGTCATTCCTTGACCACGTTGACCACGCTGCACGGAGAGCACCAAGGCGGTGGAAGACGGCGAGGCCTAGGAAGGGGACGACACGGAGCCGGGGAAGACGCGGCAGTGGATGCCCACTCGTAGAGGAGTATGATGGTTCACTGGTTCGGCTGTGGTGTGAGGCTGCCGTCACGGCAGAATAATAGGGGGTGTGGGTGAGTACACTACAGGAATCTACTACTTTGCCATCTGCCACGGCGGACGGCAAAGGCATGGATGGCGGACGGCAAAGGTCTTTGTCGTCGGCCGCGGACGGCAAAAGTGGACGGCAATGTAAGGGACGGCAAAGAGCTACATTGCCGTCTGCTTCGGGCGGCTGACGGCAAAGGGTCCTTTGCCATCAGCTGCCGACGGCAAAGAATGCTGACGGCAATATTTGCGCTGTTACTCTGTCAGGTGGTTAACGGCAAGCCTTTGCTGTCCGCCGCTGTAGGCAAAGGTTTTTTTCCTCTTTGCCGCCCGCCGCTGTAGGCAAAGTTTTTTTCCTCTTTGCCGTCAGCCACTGCTAGCAAACTGACCAAATAGGTCAGCCTCCCAGGAAGCACAGTTGTCTGCCATGTGGCCTCTTTGCCGTCCACTGCTGATGGCAAAGAGCCCTTTGCCGTGGGTGGCAGACGGCAAAGAGCCTGCATATTGTCTCTTTTTTCTGTTTTTTTTAAATCCAACAATTTTCACAGCAAATATATATGACATATATAGATATATTTCACAGGGCTATTTAACAACACATAAGTTTCATCGTACATACATATATAGTTCCATCCACTCATACATAGCAAGTTGCACATACACATAAGTTGCAACCATTAGGAGGTTGCACATACATATTACAATGCAAAGTTTCATCAAGATAGCAAGTTCCATCGTAGCATACACATAAGTTGCAACCATTAGAAGAATACTAGAAGAGAATGAAATAAAAAACAAGCACTCCATAGCAAGCTAGCTTCCGAGAAGTGAATGAAATATGCAAAATGGCAAATAAGAAAGTTAGGAAAAGGTGACTAGAAGAAGAAGACTAGAAGAAGAAGCACGCCATCGTTTGTGAGGTAACTTAGGTGAAATGGATCGTTTATGAGCTAACTTAGGTAAAATGCATCATTTTAGAGCTAATGTAGGTAAAATGGATCGTTTATGAGCTAACTAAGCTAATTATGCCGTTTTTACATAAGTAAGGTAAGTACATGTCATTATAGAGCAAACCTAGTTAACTAAGCATATTATAACTAACTTAGGTCATTTTGGAGGAAACAAAGCTAAGTATAGATTGTTTTAGAGCTAACTTAGGTAAAATGGCTGGTTTTGGAGGTCGGTAAGCTTATTAAGTCATTTTGCAGGAAAAGAAGCTAACTCTAGGTCATTAAGGTAAGCATATTGGATGAAATAAAGCTAAGTCTAGGTCTTTATGCATTTGTTAAGCAAAAAACTAGAGAAACTTACCTTGATCATGGAGGTGTGGGAGCGGGCTGGCTCATGCCAGTAGCTGGAGAAGGATCGTGTGATGCTTGTGTGGAGTTACGCTGCACCAAAGATCATTTCCAATGTTTCGTTAGCATGATGACACTCAAATGTTAAGACTAGCAAGTAACGTCCATTCAAATTAAACTCACCATGGTCTCAGGAGCAATCTCTGGATCAATGGCTATGGAGCCATGGGACCTCATCACCTGCTCTGGATTGCAGGGGATCTGGCTCGGGTTAAACTCCTCCCCTTTCCTCGCCTTCCCCTTGACTTGCTTGTAAGAGGCAGTGTGGGCCATGGCATACAGGTCGTACCCCTCTGGCACCTTATCCGTCTTATTGTAGCATGCCTGAAAGAGAGAAACAAAGTAAATTAGTAATTAAAGGGCTCAACCTAGCATGATGAATGAATTGCATTAATCATGAAGCAAACCACATTACCCAATTCCGCCCGAACTGATATAAGCTGGAGCTTTCTTGATGGTGTGGCACACCTTCAATTTGGGCACGTTTTTCCTTGGCCTCAGTCAGCTCCCCTTCCATCTTTCAACACCTTCCATGACAAAGAGTAAACGAAATTAGTACAACATAAAAAAATACCGACATGAATAATAATATGTATATCACTTAAGTGTATCATCATCAAGTACAACATAAAAAAATTGAATACCTGACACTACTAATAATCTCGATCAGTATCATCAATAAATGCATAATCATCATCATCACTATAATCAATGACGGTCTCATAGAGTTCAGTGGCATCAACATGGGGAAGGCCACCATTACGTAATCGGTCAAGCATTGAGAGGTCTTCCGCAGCAGTAACCTCTTGTTGTTCCGGCTCTTCTTGTTCCTCCTCTGGGGTGATGTGGGATTCACTGTCACTGTCTACTTCAATGTTTTGGGGTGAAGTATACCGGTTCTTGAAACGCTTTTTGGAAAGACGTGTCTCTTGGAAGAATTCTCCTTCATATGTGTCTGGGTTAATGTGAGGTTCATAATCATCTTCCTTTGGGGGAGATAGTCTAGCACGTGGCGGCACTTCATAAACGACATCCCAACCTTTCAGATTTGGATTAGTTTGGCAGGCCCGTGGTAGATAGAATACTTGGGTCGCCTGTTGAGCCATAATATAGACATCAGGAACATCTAAATGGGTGCTTTGGTTGATTTCAACTAGCCCTATATGTTCATGAGTCCTTCTAGTCTCCTTCGGCTGAAACCAATAACATTTGAAGACTACGACATTCGGTGGGTTTTCACCATAGAATAGAAGTCCATAAATTGCTTCAACTCTCCCATAATACTCGGTACCTCCTTCGCCGATAGCAGATACACAACAATTTGTAGACTTTCGGTCGGCCATAGATAGCTCTTTGCCATATGTATGAAAACGATACCTGTTGATGTCGTATTTGTCAAATGAACGGACCTTATAGTCAAAACCATTAGCGACTTGTCTCAATTCGGCATCCATAGACTCTGAATTAGCCTACAAGTTTAATATGAAAGGATTGTTGCATTACGCACAAATTAGCGAATGAAATGAAATTGTCTAATAGAATTTACCGTTTGTTTGAACCAAGAGATGAAACCGGGATAGCCGCCTCCTTGCTTTGCGAGAAGCTCATACTCTTCGAAGGAATCCTTTTGGATCACCGCTCCATACGAGAATAGGGTGACGTATCGAATGTATGAAATATCCAGGAATAAGAGCAGTTCCAAGGAAATAGAAGTTGCGAAACAATGTACCGAGAACTTACTCGATGTACGGCCGCACTTCTATCAGGTTGGTGAAGATATACAACGAAATGGTCTGCCATTCTTCGTTATCCAAAGATACTGGATTTGAAACACTGGCTGGTGCGAGATTACCTTTGAATAGGCTGAGGTTGGATCCACCCTTTTTAGGCTCGTCAGCATTGTACCGAGGCTTCGGATTATGCAAATGACAATTTTTGGTTTCGTAGTGTGCTGTCACGAACTTTGCCGCCTCCTCAGTGATGAATGCCTCAGCCATAGACGCTTCAATTCTACGTTTATTTTTACATTTTCTCGAAGCGTCTTCTGCATCCTCTCAGTTGGGTAGCACCAATGATTTTGCATGGGCCCTCCCAATCTTGCCTCTGTCGGGAGATGCAAAATCAAATGCTGCATTGGATTAAAGAAGCCCGGTGGAAAGATCTTCTCTAACTTGCAGATCAACTCTGGCGCCAACTCTTCCATTTCTTCTAGCACGCCAGGCGATAGTTCTTTCGCACAAAGAACACGGAAGAAATAGCTGAGTTCTGCTAGTACTAGCCATTCATCCTCAGGGATGAAACCATGCAACATCACCGGCATTACCCGCTCAATCCATATGTGCCAATCATGACTCTTGAGACCAAATATCTTCAATTTATCAAGACTCGCTCCCCTCTTTAGATTCGCTGCATACCCATTAGGGAACATCAACTGCATTTTCACCCACAAGATAATTTCCCTCATAGCTGGCCTTCCAAGATTGAACCATGCCTTTGGCTTCGTCTAGTTCTGCTTTCCTTTCGGTTCTTTCATGTTTTATAACGTCTTATCACATAGCGCCTCCAGATCGACTCTAGCCTTAGTATTATCCTTTGACTTCCCATCTATGCTGAACAATGTACCAAAAAGTGCCTCGGCGATATTCTTCTCAGTGTGCATCACATCGATGTTGTGTGGGCAAAGGAGGTCTTTGAAGTAAGGCAGATCCCATAAGCATGTTTTGTGAGTCCAGGCGTGCTCAGAATTATACCCCTTGAAGTACCCTGGATGCTCTGGATCTGGCTCGAGAGCGTTTAACTGATCCAAGGTCTGTTGGCCTGTCAACGCAGGTGGTGTAGAGTTTTTTACAACTCTACCTCTGATGAAGTTCTTCTTGTCTTTCCTGAACTTATGGCGAGGATCCAGGAACTGTCTATGCATGTCGAAGCAAGAAAACTTGCGACTGGCCTAAAGCCAACGAAACTCAAGAGCTCCCTTGCATGTGGGGCACGGGAACCTTCCATGCACACACCAGCCAACGAATAGCGCATACGCCGGCAAGTCATGCGTCGAGTACATGTACCAGACACGCATTATGAAGTTTCATTTGCTATAGGCGTCGTATGTCTTGAACCCATTATCCCAGGCTTCTTGCAATTCGTCCTTAAGCGGCTGCATGTACACATTCATATTTTCCCCCGGATAGTTGGGCCTTGGAATTATCAACGTCAGGAAAATGTTCTTTCTTTGCATAATCTGTCCGGGGGGGAGATTGAGTGGAAAGACAAATACGGGCCAACAACTGTATTGGGCTGCCGTCATACCAAACACACTGAACCCATCGGTGCTGATGCCGACTCGAGGATGCCTCAGATCTGCCGCTTTGTCAGCATGTAATTCATCAAACCTTTTCCACGCAACACCATCCGATGTGTGTACCATCATCAGTTTCCCATCTGCATCTAGTTCGGTTCTTTTGCCTGTTTTGTGCCATGTCATCTGTCTGGCCGTCTCTTCGACCATGAAAAGACGTTGAAGTCTTGGTACGATTGGCATATACCGAAGAACACTAACAGGGATTGTGGTCTGTGTCTTCTCACCCATACCATTGTCTACCACAATATACCTGGAACACTTGCAAATGGGACAATAGTTCAAGTCCGCATAGTCAAGCCTAAATAAGGCACATCCTTTCTCACAGGCATGTATCTTCTCATAGGGCATCTTCAGTGAATGGAGGATTTTGTCCGACTGGTACAGGTTTGCAGGCATTACATGGCCTTTGGGTAGAAAGCGTCCAAATACTGTCATAATTGCGTCATAGCATTCTATGCCCAAGTTGAACTGAGGCTTCAAAGCCATTACTTGTGAGATGGCATCCAACTGACAAAGCTCAGTGTGCTCGTGGAGTGGACGTTTTGAAGACTCCAACATTTCATTGAAGGCCTTTGCAGATTCCTCCATCTCCTCGTCCGAATCCCGAGCATCATCATAGTCTTGCACCATGTTTTCCATCCCGGTACCATGCTCGTCGGTGCGATGATGATCCACCTCAGCTCGGTCACGTTTGGCAGACTCACCATGAAATGTCCACACCGTATAATCGGGCGTAAAACCATTCTTTTGCAGGTGTTTACCCATTGTAGCCTCTGTCCTCTTTTCCCAATTGCCGCATCGGAAACAGGGGCACCAAGTTTTCCTCTGGCCATTTGCAAATGTGGCTTGCACAAACCCCTTGGTTTTTGTGAACCATTCAGCGCTCCATTTATTCTGACCAGTGTGACCGGTATACATCCACGCACAATCGCTCATCTTGACTTTTAGAGCTACTGGACACACAACAATTATATATATAATTCACCATGTATATATTCATCAGTTGATCTACTTTGTCAATTTTATTACGTCCATGCAACCTACACTCTAATAGGTAATGATAGGTCCTAATCCCACCCGAGTATGTGTAGATTGGGTTCATTTTCCCATATGCTATGCTCCGGATCCGACGCAAAATTTCGGCAGCACCTCCCCACTGTTCTCCTGATACATGTCTCTGCAATAAACAGAGAGGATGTGTACCCGGAGAACAACAGGGGAGGCACTGACGAAATTTATGCGTCGGATCCGGAGCAAAGCATATGGGAAAATGAACCCAATCTACACATACTCGGGCTGTCCATGGATAGCGTTGGACAATTCGAAAGAATCAAGGTTATAAATATGCAAATGCATGCATATTTATAACTATGACGCTTTCGAACGGGAGACACATATTGGTTACGCATACTGATGATTCAAGACACATATATAGCTAGCTACCAAATTTCATGTCATTTGTGCAAATAATTAATGGGGGAGAAGGACATGTCATTTGTGCTCACCCACGAATGAAGGGGCAGAGCTCGTCAAACGCACGGCGAGGTCGTCAAACACCAAACCTCGCAGCGATCAAACAACTGCACATTTAAATCTACCCGATCAACACAATTATATATGATGTTTTTCATAACAAAATCGAAAAATATATGCCCTAAGTAATAATTCACAAATATATAACCCCGTCGGCCTCTGGAAGGCCAAAGAGCACCTTTTCGGGAGGTTTAGGGGGTTGGGGTGTCATGTCGGTGTCCGGGTGCTGTTTCGGGGTTAGGG